>NC_057813.1:525300431-525362755 GCF_018294505.1 Triticum aestivum | reverse complement strand
CCCTTCCTCATTTCTTGCCCGGCCCCCATGGACGACTTCGTAGTCATCTTCATCACCTTGCCACCGATAGCCATCCATGAAACCACGCAAGAGCAGGTGGTCCCGCACCTGCCCGGAATCCGGGTCCGCAATAAGGCTATTCAGCTTGCATCTTCGACACGGACATCTTATCTCCGTCTCGTTCTTTTGAAGCATCTCGGCCTTCGCGGACCTCAAAAACCTATTCACGATGCCTTCGGTCATCGTGCAGACCATGGTCGCCTGCGGGG
Organism: Triticum aestivum; assembly: GCF_018294505.1. Taxonomy (NCBI): domain Eukaryota; kingdom Viridiplantae; phylum Streptophyta; class Magnoliopsida; order Poales; family Poaceae; genus Triticum; species Triticum aestivum. The sequence goes on along the minus strand of NC_057813.1, from coordinate 525,362,486 downwards.
TAGAGCAAAACGATATTTTAGAACCAAGAAAAAATTTGGCATGACTTTCCCTAAAAATAGGACCAAAAAGAATGCTTAATGCTAAAATTCTCGCCGAAACGGAAATGAATCAACATTCCGGCAAAATATTGGCAACTATCGCATTTCAAATACCGGTACACCTCCAAACACAAACACATATGCAACACCACAAACATATGCAACACCACGAACATACATAGATCTAGCTAGGCCATAAAAAGTGCATGTGCACATTGTTGTAGGGAGAACAACATAAATATAGCTTCCCCCTTACTTACCTAGCAAAATAAGGTAACTTAACCACTTAATTTGAATGAATCTATGGTGGAAATGAGGTGAAAAAGAGGAGGCACCCGAGACAAGGAGGAGGCGGTGGAGAGAATGAAGTGGGGAGAAAGTGAGTGTGGGAGGAGAGGCTGTCCAAAATATCTTGTTGCTGCCCACTTACTAATGGCGCACCAGCAACAAATGCGCCATTAGTAACCCAGGTTACTAATGGCGCACCCCCTGGTGGTGCGCCATTAGTACTTTTGCAAAAAAAGGAATAAAAACAATAATAAAAAAAATAACATTAGTGGCGCACCTTCTGGCTGGTGCGCCATTACTAGTTACAACTAGTAATGGCGCACCACCAGTGGATACGCCATTAGTATGTTTGGACAGGCGCACTAGTTCAAAAAAAAATTGGTACTAATGGCGCACCGTGGGCAGGGTGCGCCATTAGTAATTTCAACACTAATGGCGCATCAGAAGGTGGTGCGCCATTAGTATATACTAATGGCGCACCACAAGTCTGGTGCGCCATTAGTGTCATTTCCATCTATAGCCCTTTTCCTAGTAGTGTTGCCTGATGCCTTGGCCTGTGCTTGCTCCCTTTGCACCAAAGAGGAAACAAGGACGCGCAGGCCGGCGCCCGCCTGGCCTCGATCGTCATGGCTTGCGTCACGGGCACCTCGCGAGGTACCCCTGCCATGTGAAAGGGTCGAGAAGAGGTGTCTAGGGGGGGGGGGATTAGACACTAAGTACCAAAACTTGCAGTTTTTAACTTCTTTAAGTTGGAGTGGAGTTTAGGCACAAGTTTAACACTCACAATACATAACAAGCAAGCATGCAAAGAGTATATGAGCAGTGGAAAGTAAAGCATGCAACTTGCAATAATGTATAGGGAAGGGATTGGAGGATTCAAACGCAATTGGAGACACGGAAGTTTTTGTCGTGGTTCCGATAGGTGGTGCTATCGTACATCCACGTTGATGGAGACTTCAACCCACGAAGGGTAACGGTTGCGCTAGTCCATGGAGGGCTCCACCCACGAAGGGTCCACGAAGAAGCTACCTTGTCTATCCCACCATGGCCGTCGCCCACGAAGGACTTGCCTCACTAGCGGTAGATCTTCACGAAGTAGGCGATCTCCTTGCCCTTACAAACTCCTTGGTTCAACTCCACAATCTTGTCGGAGGCTCCCAAGTGACACCTAGCCAATCTAGGAGACACCACTCTCCAAGAAGTAACAAATGGTGTGTTGATGATGAACTCCTTGCTCTTGTGCTTGAAATGGTAGTCTCCCCAACACTCAACTCTCTCTCACAGGATTTGGATTTGGTCGAAAGAAGATTTGAGTGGAAAGCAACTTGGGGAAGGCTAGAGATCAAGATTCATATGGTAGGAATGGAATATCTTGGCCTCAACACATGAGTAGGTGGTTCTCTCTCAGAAACGGTAAGTTGGAAGTGTAGGTTCGTTCTGATGGCTCTCTCCACGAATGAAGAGGAGGTGGAGGGGTATATATAGCCTCCACACAAAATCTGACCGTTACACACAATTTACCAATCTCAGTGGGACCGAATCAACAAACTCGGTCAGACCGATTTAGTAAACCTAGTGTCCGTTAGGATTTTCGGTGGGACCGACATGCAACTCGGTAGGACCGATATGGTTAGGGTGAGGGCATAACATAATCTCGGTGAGACCGATTACACAAACTCGGTGGGACCGATTTTGGTAACAAGCTAACCAGAGAGTTGGTTAGGCAAACTCGATAGGACCGATTACACAAACTCGGTAGGACCGATTTTGGTAATAAGTTAACCAGAGAGTTTGCATTGTTATCTCGGTAGTACCGATTGCTCAAACTCGGTGAGACCAATTTTGGTAATGGACCTACACAGAGAGATTACAATCCCATCTCGGTGAGACCGAGATCCCTATTGGTGAGACCGATTTGCCTAGGGTTTGTGGCGGTGGCTGTGACATCTGAACTCGGTGGCGCCAGATAGAAAGAATCGGTAGGACTGAGTTTAGACTTTAGGTTTAGGACATATGTGGATGTGAGAAAGTAGTTGAGGGCTTTGGAGAATATCACTAAGCACTTTGAGCAAGCAAGCCATTAAGCAACACATCATCCCCTCTTGATAGTATTGGCTTTTCCTATAGACTCAATGTGATCTTGGATCACTAAAATAGAAAAATGTAGAGTCTTGATCTTGGAGCTTGAGCCAATCCTTTGTCCTTAGCATCTTGAAGGGGTTCCACATCCTTTAGTCCATGCCACTCCATTGTTGAACTTGTCTGAAATATACTAGGTAAAAGTGTTAGTCCAACAAGAGATATGTTGACATTAATTACCAAAACCACCCAGGGAGCACTTGTGCTTTCAATCTCCCCCCTTTTGGTAATTGATGACAACATACATCAAAGCCTTAGATAAAGATATAGAGAATAGCAAGTAAAGCTTTGGAACGACATGTAACAAGTATAGGCTCCCCTTACATGTATGCAATCATGTGAATATGGAATATAGAAGCATGTGAAAGCATAACCATGACAGAGTAGGCAATGTGTTACATGTATCTTGGCTATATGCATCAGAGCGAAGAATATTGAAAAAAGTACCTTCATGCTCATGAGTCCTTCTTCAAACAGTATGTACATCAGCAAGAATTCCTCATACACATGATTGTGATGCATATACTTACCATGTGTTATTGAGTTGGCTTAGGATGGAATGAACCTGTGAAAATAAGGTTAGACAACACAGATACACCTACTAGCCAGAGCAAACAAAAGCAACCACAAGAGTACCAAGGCTGGGATGACATGTAGAGAGTGAGTACAAAGTACCACATTTAACATAGACATGTCCCCAAAGGTAAAGATGTGCAAAGAATTTAAATGATTTATTTCCCTTAGATGTCTTGCTCCCCCTAAATCTAGCATGGGATACTGGGAGAAGATAGGGAACAAAAAATCAGAGTTCAAAGAAACAAATGAACAGAGCTAATGCAAATAAGCACATATGAACATGTATTTCCCCTCATGAAGACATGTGGAATCTCTCCTCTTGAACACCAAGCATCTGAGATCCTTGAGGATTACTCTCTTCTTGAGTATTCTCTCCCCATGGAGATCTCTCTCTCCCCCCGTGGAAGTGATACTCTCTCTCCCCCTTTGGACGTGATAAGCTTTGATGTGATCCCTCTCTCCCCCTTTGACATCAATTTCCAAGAAGGGCCTTATGGAATATGTCGTGAATGGGTTTGGTCCTTGAGTCAGATCACAAAGCACTAATAAAAGTGTGATGCTTGTAGAGGACAAGATTCATTGAGTGGAGCTGGATCAAAAGTAAAGTAGGAATAAATGTCAACATGTTTTCCTGTTGTGAAATCGGTGTCACCGAGTGGTATGCTTCGGTTGCACCGAAAGGATTCGGTTGGACCAAAAATAACAAACCGGTGAGACCAAGTTCTTCGTAGAGAAAACACTTGTCACCTCAGCTCACTAGACAAGTATGATCTCACACGGATTTCCAAGGAATTAACTGAAAGATTTGCGATGAATTTCATGCAGGGAATGCATAGCAAATAGAAAAGAAATCTAGATGAAGTTGTTTTTTGAAAGGGGAAACAAACATGCATGTGACAAATGCAAGAGCATAGAAAAGAACACAAGAGAACTTCATCTAGAGATGGGCGGCGACAAAGTCACCTATGTTAGAGTATATTGACTTAGGAGTCAAGTGAGATCACTTGATCATAGATCATACTCATCGTTTAAGCTCAAAATGGGGTTACCATTTTTTGTTTAAGCATCTTGATGTATTCACATCTTGTCGAGTTGCTTTGACTCATGTCTTGGAGTAAAGCTTCTCTAGGATGGAATGACATACCTTGGGTGGTGGTGTTGGTCATGTAGTTGAACTTGTGTGGGTTGCTCAAGGTTGATGTAGCTCAACAAGAGTTGGGAGCACCACTTGGAATTTTAGTTCGCATCTACCTACATGGGTTAGTTTTTGCAAGGAAGAGCACTTGTGTGTCCAAAATGACAATCATGAAACTCAACAAAGAATTTTTCAAAGGATATGTTTGAAAGGTTCTGTGCTTCCTTATCTTCAACCACCATTGTGTAGAGACTTGGTGATGTAGAGATTTCTCAAGATATGAGTAGGTTACAATCTCATGGAATTTGATTCAACCAAGTACCTACATGGGTTAGATAACATGCAAGGTGCAAGTATATCCAAGACATAAGATTATCATCATAAGAGAAATATCAAGGATTAGTCATAAGCTCATGTCTTACATGTATCCAATGGAGTTTTCTACTCCAAGTTTGAAGCATCAATGATGTTCAGTTCACCTCTTAACCTGCAAAACACTTTATCATCAAGTGGTTTAGTGAAAATATCCGCTAATTGTTTTTCGGTGCGAACATGCTTAAGATTAATGTCACCCTTAGCAACATGATCTCGAATGAAATGATGACGAACTTCAATATGCTTAGTTCAAGAGTGTTGCACGGGATTGTGAGCAATCTTGATAGCACTTTCATTTTCACAAAGTAATGGAACATGTTTCACATATATCCCATAATCTTTAAGAGTTTGGGTCATCCAAAGTAATTGAGCACAACATGAACCAGCGGCAATGTATTCCGCTTCAGCGGTGGATAAGGATACCGAGTTTTGTTTCTTGGAAGACCAAGACACAAGAGATCTACCAAGAAATTGACAAGTACCCGAAGTGGACTTTCTATCAACCTTGTCACCAGCATAGTCCGAGTCGGAGTAGCCAACAAGATCGAATGAGGCCCTCTTAGGATACCAAATGCCAACCTTTTCACGGCCTTAAGATGACATTCTTTAGGAGCAGCTTGATATTGTGCACACATGCACACACTTAGCACGACATCGGGATGTGAAGCACATAGATATGACAATGAACCAATCATGGAGCGATAAACCTTTTGATCAACCGGTTCACCATCTTTGGTCAAGTTAAGATGTCCACTAGTAGGCATGGGTGTAGTCCTACCTTTGCATTCTTGCATACTGAACTTCTTGAATAAGTCCTTGGTGTACTTCGTTTGAGAGACAAAGGTACCCTCCTTAGTTTGCTTGATTTGCAAACCAAGAAAGAATTTGAGTTCACTCATCATAGACATCTCAAACTTCTCCGACATTAGTTTCCCAAACTTTTCACTAAAATGAGGGTTAGTAGAACCAAATATAATATCATCAACATAGATTTGGCACACAAATAGTTCTCCATTGACCCTTTTAGTAAAAAGAGTCGAATCTATTTTTCCAATTTCAAAGCCTTTTTCAATAAGGAACTTGGTCAAGCATTTATACCACGCTCTAGGAGCTTGTTTAAGACCATAAAGGGCTTTGTGAAGTTTGTAAACATGATTAGGTTTCTTAGGATTGACAAAGCCGGGAGGTTGCTTAACATAAACTTCCTCCTCTATTTCACCATTTAGAAAAGCACTTTTAATGTCCATTTGGTATAAGGTGATATCATGGTGATTAGCATAGGCAGGTAAGATGCGAATGGACTCAAGTCTAGCAACGGGAGCATAAGTCTCACCATAGTCCATACCTTCGACTTGTGTGTAGCCTTGGGCGACGAGACGTGCTTTGTTGCAAACTACTTGTCCATATTCATCTTGCTTGTTGCGAAACACCCATTTGGTACTGATGATGTTGTGATTGTTGTCGGGCTTCTCAACCAATGTCCAAACTTGATTTCTCTCAAAGTTGTGTAGCTCTTCATGCATGGCATTTATCCAATCCGGATCTTCCAATGCTTCTTCAACCTTCATAGGTTCAATGCTAGAGATGAATGAATAGTGTTCACAAAAGTTAGCTAAATGAGTTTTAGATTGAGTGATTCTCCCTGTTTGGATATCGTTGTAGATTTGCTAGATGGGATGGTCTTTAGCAATTCTTGCTCGAACTCGTGAAAGCTTTTGCTTGGGTCTTGGTTGAACATCTTCTTTGTCTTGTTCTTCTTCTTGGCCTTCTTCATTGTTGGCGTTGTAGTTCTCTTGTCGTGGTGGAGAAGGAGGTTGTCGATGTTCATCTTGATGCACTTCCTCGTTTTCTTCATCTTGGTGTGTCCCACTTGTGGATGCTTCTGTATCAACTCTTGGTTCACCATGTCGTGAGGTAGAAGCTTCCACTTGGATGGACGAGGTACTCTCCTTCACCTCCGTTGGACGAATCTTGCCAATAGACAAGTCTTGGATTTCTTCTGAGGGATCTTTGTGTCCTACATCAATTGGCAATTGCTCTACTTGCGAGCCGTTAGATTCATCAAACTTCACATCTACCGTTTCTTCAACCTTTTGGGTGAAATTGTTGTAGACACGGTATGTGTGAGAGTTTGAGCCATAACCAAGTAGGAAACCTTCATGAGACTTAGGAGCAAATTTATAACGATGATGCTTATCAAGAATGTAGCACTTTAAGCAGAATACTCGAAAGTATCCAACTTGGGGATTGTTACCGGTGAGGAGCTCGTATGCCGTCTTGCCGAGTAGCTTGTGAAGATACAAGTGATTTATTGCATGACAAGCTATCTCAACCGCTTCCGCCCAAAAGTGCTTTGGCGTCTTGTACTCATCAAGCATCGTTCTCGCCATTTTGATGAGCGTCCGGTTCTTCCTGTCAACAAATCCATTTTGTTGAGGTGTGTACGTAGCCGAGAACTCATGTGAAATCCCTTCTTCGACAAGAAAGGTGCCCACATTTGCGTTCTGGAACTCCGTTCCATTGTTGCTGCGAACCTTCTTGATCTTCACTTCAAATTGATTTTGGGCCTTCTTAGCGAAGGTTTTGAAGATCTTTTGGACCTGCAATTTATCATCGAGAAAGAACACCCACGTAAATCTTGAAAAATCATCAACTATAACTAGACCAAAAGAATTTCCACCGAGACTCTTGTAAGCATTGGGACCAAAAACATCCATGTGAAGTAGCTCGAGTGGCCTCCTTGTGCTCATGATGTTCTTCACGGGATGCCTTTCTCCAACCTGTTTACCTGCTTGACAAGCGCTGCAAAGTCTATCCTTGTCAAATATGACATTGTTAACTCCAAGGATATGATTTCGTTTAATAAGCTTGTCAAGGTTTTGCATACCAACATGTCCTAATCATCTATGCCATAACCAACCTTTAGTAGATTTACTAATAAAGCAAGTTCTAGGTTGAGACTTTTTAGTGAAATCAACAATGTATAGATCAACTCTACGAACACCGGTAAAGACCATTTTATGATTATCTCTACGAAACACTTGGCAATCTACTTCAGTAAATAGGACGTTGAAACCGAAATCAACAAGTCTAGATACTGAAAGTAAGTTGTAGCCAAGAGATTCAACGAGCATAACCTTTTGAATGGAGCTATCATGTGATATGGCCACCTTACCGAGGCCAACCACCTTACCCTTTGAGTTGTCACCGAAAGTGACATACTTTCGAGGACCATCGTTTTCAGCAAGCTCACGAAACATGTCTTTATCTCCGGTCATGTGATCGGTACATCCACTATCAATAACCCATTCCTTTCCTCTTGCCATATATCCCCGAAGATTAGCCATAAGACCAAAGTGTCTCATTGCATCATCAAGATCGAAGTCACTATCATCACCCTCATCATAGTATCCATGTTCAACATCGTCATGTGGTGGATCAAATCCTAGAGAGGGTGATTCGTTAGAGTGATTTTGACAATGATCTTGTTTATGAATTTTTATAGCTTCAGAAATAATATCACTAATAATTCCAACATCTCCTTTGGCACGCATAAGGTGTGTAATCTCAAATAGACAATCACCAAACATAGGATCACTAGAATTCATCTTACTCAAGGCAATAGACTTATGGAGAATTTCATCTAGATTTTTCAAGGAATAATTTGGAAAACGTTCCTCAAGAAATTTCCATATGGTGTAGGCACACTTAAGAGTAGGCAAACATCCTATCAAGTTTCTAGGCAAGCCTCTAGTGATAAGTTCAACAGTTCTAAGATTGCGAATCATGTCAATTGACTCATCAAGGGTAGGATGCATAGGATCAACATGAGGTGCACAAGGGCTAGCAATGTACTTGTTCAAATGATATTCATTAAAAATCATAAGCATCTCATTTTTCCACTCATGAAAATACTCTCCATCAAGTATAGGCACTATATGTCTAAGACTCCACAAAGTAGACTCATCCATCTTCCTCCAATGGTGTTTAAACCAAAGCAATGGAGACCAAAGCTTTGATAACAATTGAAAGGGTCGAGAAGAGGTGTCTAGAGGGGGGGGGTTAGACACTAAGTACCAAAAGTTGCAGTTTTTAACTTCTTTAAGTTGGAGTGGAGTTTAGGCACAAGTTTAACACTAGTGTCCGTTAGGATTTTCGGTGGGACCGACATGCAACTCGGTAGGACCGATATGGTTAGGGTGAGGGCATAACATAATCTCGGTGAGACCAATTACACAAACTCGATGGGGCGGATTTTGGTAACAAGCTAACCAGAGAGTTGGTCAGGCAAACTCGGTAGGACCGATTACACAAACTCGGTAGGACCGATTTTGGTAATAAGTTAACCACAGAGTTTGCATTGTAATCTCGGTAGTACCGACTGCTCAAACTCAGTGAGACCGATTTTGGTAATGGACATACACAGAGAGATTACAATCCCATCTCAGTGAGACCGAGATCCCTATCGGTGAGACCGAGTTGCCTAGGGTTTGTGGCAGTGGCTATGACATCAGAACTCGGTGGCACCAGATAGAAAGAATCGGTAGGACCGAGTTTAGACTTTAGGTTTAGGACATATGTGGATGTGAGAAAGTAGTTGAGGGCTTTGGAGCATATCACTAAGCACTTTGAGCAAGCAAGCCACTAAGCAACACCTCATCCCCTCTTGATAGTATTGGCTTTTCCTATAGACTCAATGTGATCTTGGATCACTAAAATAGAAAAATGTAGAGTCTTGATCTTGGAGCTTGAGCCAATCCTTTGTCCTTAGCATCTGGAAGAGGTTCCACATCCTTTAGTCCATGCCACTCCATTGTTGAACTTGTCTGAAATATACTAGGTAAAAGTGTTAGTCCAACAAGAGATATGTTGACATTAATTACCAAAACACCCAGGGAGCACTTGTGCTTTCACCTTGATCTCTCCGCCTCCTCGCGAGCCTGCCTGATGAGGCTGCTCCTGAGGAACCTTCCTGTCGTCTGCCCCGTGAGGCTTGGCCCTCGCGAGGGTCTTGAGCTTGGGCTGATGAAGGTGGGCCGCACTGGGCCACTACTTGAGCCACGCCGCGGGCCGCAGGCAAGCAAGTCTGGGGACCCCCGTTCCCAGAACCTAGCATGGTTACTCAGCCCACATTCGACGACGCCGGAAAGGCCCAAACAAGGCTTCTGTACAACTTTTTGAAGTCACTGAGCTCAATTAATAACTTAAGAAAAAAGTTAGATTATAGTGGAACCTAATTAAATGCTGTCACGAGCAAATAAATAATTCAACGGGTCCCACTTGTGCGTGTGCGCGTGTGCATGTGTGTGTGTGAGAGAGAGAGAGATAGAGAGATAGAGAGAGAGACCCATCAGTCGATGCTCGTAAATACATCTTTCAGCCATATGCATTGGTGATGCTCAGTAAAAACTTATATAGTTGACACAATCATATAGAACATCATAGCACACTGAACTTGCATACAAAAATTTCACGCATGCGGCACAACCAGGATGGAAGGAGTGGATCGCTACGGGAAGGGCTATGTTGAAACCAACGAAGTCGTACATAACGGTTCATCGTCTTTATCAATGACGGGGAAATATCTTGAATGTTGTGCAAAGAAAACAAACATACAACACAATAAGTTCTGCTAGCACATTAAGTTGACGTACAACCCTTTCTAAAAGAATTTCAGGTACAAAATTAGAACAGGTCACAATCAAATGTACTGGCATATCAGTGCTTCACACCCATAGCTCGGATTTAACTAGTATCTGACAAGATTCAGGTGTTACCTCAAATTAGAGCACATCCAGGCATCCAGCCCTGCCTCTTCTCCCAAAGAAGCAGCGTCCTCTGCCGCGCGATGGAGTAGGCACTGTGCCATCCATCATTCTGAGAAACATGGGGGAAGTCTGACGTTGACTCCTACAATGGACATCGTCGATGGACCCTAGAACCAACGGCGGCGGCAGGACTTCGATTGATGGATTGACCACTTCTTCGACATGCACGAACACTCGATACGGGTACATCCCTAACATGGTCTGCGGAGGCCTTGGTGGCGACGAATAGTACAACCCCGGTTCTTGCACCGGCATCTCATACTTACGAGCTTGAGGGAGTCCTTGATTAGGGGGTATCCGGACAGCCGGACTATATACATCATCCAGACTATTGAAGCGTGAAGATACAAGACTCAAGACTTCGGCCCGTGTCCGGATGGGACTCTCCTTTGCGTGGAAGACAAGCTTGGCTATCCGGATATTATATTTCCTTCCTTGTAACCGACTCCGTGTAAACCCTATCCCTCTCCGATATCTATATAAACCGGAGAGGTTGGTCCTTAGAAGGCCGATCACAATTACAATCATACCATCATAGGCTAGCTCTTAGGGTTTAGCCTCTACGATCTCGTGGTAGATCTACTCTTGTACTACTCAGATCTTCAATATTAATCAAGCAGGAAGTAGGGTTTTACCTCCATCGAGAGGGCACGAACCTGGGTAAACATTGTCTCCCTTGCTTCCTGTTACCATTAGCCTAATACGCACAGATCGGGACCCCCTACCCGAGATCCGCCGGTTTTGACACCGACATTGGTGCTTTCATTGACAGTTCCTCTGTGTCGTTGCTTCGAGGCCTGATGGTGTCTTCAAGCACCAACAACTCGGTCCAGGGCGAGACTCTTCTCCCCAGACAGATCCTTGTGTTCGGCAACTTTGCACTGTGGGCCAATTCGCTTGGTCATCTGGAGCAGATTGATAGCTACGCCCCTGGCCACCAGTGTCAGGTTCGGAAATTTGAACTACATGGCGGATATTCGCCAAGACTTGATCTTCAACGGATTCGGGCCTGTGCCAGGAGCATCGGACAGCCATGGCAAGCATGGCCCAGACCTGCTGTCGGATAACGCTCGGGATATCACCCCTGTAGTAGCCCCGGATCTAAATCCGGAGCAGGTTGCGTTGCCTAAGGATAGAAGGGTGGACCCCGCCCCGCAGGCCGCATACTCATCGGCGGTGGAGCCAAACACAGGTCTCACCTCTGTTGAGGCCTGTAACCTCGGGCTCCCGGACTCGTATCCGGTTGTTGGTCCCGGTCCGCATACCGTCAAGCCAGCCAGGCCAGGTTGTGCTCCGGTAATGGAGTTTACCCCTGCGGACATCTTCTAGCACTCGCCCTTTGGCGACATGCTGAACTCATTAAAGTCTCTCTCTCTTTGTCAGGAGGCTCTGGGCCGAACTATGTCCGGCCTGAGTGGGAAGCAGGCGACGAAGGAATTCGTTGCCCACCCACCACCCACTTCATTGCCATGATCGATGATTTAACCAACATTCTTGACTTCGACTCCGAAGACATCAACGGTATGGACGACGATGCAGGAGAAGCTTCAGAATCTCTAGGGCGCGGGACTACTACCTTGTCACACGATATATACATGGTGGATAAACCCAAGAAGGACGATAACGATAATCCGGATGATAAAACACCCGGGCAAAGCTAAAACGGCGGCGCAGACGCCGCTCAAAGTCCAGTAACAGCAAAAAAAGTGACAAGAAAGCAAGAAGGATCGACATAATAGTAAACCCCGAAGGAAGTAACGACCACATGGACCCAGCGATGGAGCAGGACGAGCCAGGTCACGCCAAGCCGAGTTCGGAGCAAATACCCGATCAGAATGATCCGGAGGGACGAGTTCATGAAACCGCCCCAGAACAGGAACACAGTCCAGACGACGATGCATTCATCATTCCGGACGAACAAGTCGAACGAGACAACCTCCATCGAAAGCTTATGGCCATAGCAAGAAGTCTAAAGAAGCAGAAGCAACGGCTCAAAGCCGCACAGGAAATGCTCAGTCGCAGATGGAATAAAGTGCTAGACACTGAAGAAAGATATGGCGTCGATCGCCATACAAAAAGCTACCCAAAACGCAAGCTACTGCCAGAATTCGACAACGAGGCCGTTACACCAAAGAATAATACGACCAGGAAACCAGACGTACCGCTTCATAACCACAACAGAACGACTACTAACGCCGCGCACGATCTGCGCGAGCATCTGGATAAGAAAGCCGGTGCAGCCAGGTCCATCTATGGATCTAAAGGACACACCCCGGCAAGGGACTATGGTCACCCAAACGCTTTTACAAGCCAGATACCAGTTCGGAATAAACTTCGGACACAACAACAGCCGACCACATGCCACAGCGTGCCCAGATACAGAGGGGCTGCTCACCCCCTATGCTTCACCGAAGAAGTACTGGACCATGAATTCCCACAAGGCTTTAAACCTGTGAACATAGAGGCATACGACGGAATGATAGACCCAGGGGTCTGGATCAAGGATTTTATCCTGCATATTCACATGGCTCGTGGGGATGACCTCCACGCCATCAAATACCTCCCCCTCAAGCTGAAGGGACCAGCTCGACACTGGTTTAAAAGCCTCCCCGAAAATTCAATCGGGAGTTCGGAGGAACTCGAGGACGCTTTCAGGGCCAACTTTCAAGGGACTTATGTCCGGCCTCTGGATGCAGACGATCTAAGTCACATAATCCAAAAGCCCGGAGAGTCCGCCCGCAAGCTTTGGAACATATTCCTCACTAAGAAGAATCAAATTGCCGATTGTCCGGAAGGCGAAGCCTTAGCAGCGTTCAAACACATCATTCGCGACGAGTGGCTCGCCCAGCACCTCAGCCAAGAAAAGCCAAGGACAATGGCAGCCTTAACATGCCTTATGACCCACTTTTGCGTGGGTGAAGATAGCTGGTTAGCCCGTAAAGGCACCGGCGACCCCAACACATCCGAAATAAGGGATGGCAACGGGAAGCCACAGTGTAATAAACACAAACGCCAAAACAAGGAAGAGAGCCCGGATAACATAACGGTCAATGACGGATTCAGGAGCTCTCGACCTGATCAGCAAAAGAAGCCATTTAAAGGCAGTAAAGAGGGACCGTCTGGTCTGAACAGAGTCCTGGACAGACTATGCCAAATTCATGGCACCCCGGAGAAACCTGCGAACCACACGCATAGAGAATGATGGGTCTTCAAGCAGGCTGGCAAATTAAATGCCGAACACAAGGGGAGGGAAACACCAAGTGAAGACGAGGACGAACCTCGCCAACCGAACACTGGGGGACAGAAAAAATTCCTGCTAGAGGTTAAAACAGTAAACATGATGCAGGCAACTCACACATTCACGAGAAGGCACGTACGCACGCTCAGAGACATGCATGATGTAGAGCCCATCGTACCCACATCTGATTTCTGGATGTCTCGTTCGATCACTTTCGATCACATGGACGACCTAACTAGTATTCAGCGCGGAGGATCAGAGGCCTTGGTGCTTGACCCAATAAGCGACGGATACCGTCTCACCCGTGTCCTCATGGACGGCGGCAGTAGTCTCAATTTAATATACGAGGACACTGTCCATAGAATGGGGATAAACCCATCCAGAATTAGCCAAAGCAACACCACCTTTGAAGGGGTGAAACCAGGCGTGGAAGCCTACGGCAGGGGCTCCGTAGTGCTGGAAGTAACATTCGAATCCCCAGGCAATTCCAGAAATGAAGAATTACTCTTCACCATCGCACCCTTCCAAAGCGGCTATCACGCATTGCTCGGAAGAACGGCCTTCGCCCACTTCAACGCATTGCCGCACTATGGCTACCTTACACTCAAGATGCCCGGTCCACGTGGCATCATCACCATTAGCGGAATCACAGAGTGCTCCTCAAGCGCAGAGGAACACGAGACGGCCCTGGCGACCGGACTATAAGCGGCCTCCGATATCAAAAAACATGAATGGTCATTACGACCACAGACACGGTTAGACGGGTCTGGTAGCCCGGATAAAACTAAACCAGGGCATCGTAGATGTAATCCCATAGCGGATACCAGGGGCTGTAAATATTTAATGCATCCCCACAGCTGGCTCAACCCTACTGGTAGGCCAACATCTTACACTTTTATTATCAGTCGCATACTTACGTTGTACTCTCCTACGAGTTTTCTTTTTCCACGGACAACGTTCGCGCGATACCCTTCCAAGATACGACACGATGGATACAAAGGCACAGACGTGCAGCAGGGCCTCGTTCAACATGTTCCTTTTTAGATTAAGCCCCTGTGTAAACCTTTTCTACTACCTCTTGTTGTTTAACCATCCCATGGGTTCCATACCCACAGAGGATACTGCCGTTACTAGCATGTCGCCACGACAGATTAAATCGCACGTACCTGGAAATTTAGGGCTTATAATAGGCTCTCGTCAGCCTATTTTATTTTACAAAGACTGAATACCCTTGGGAGTGTTCGGCGTCACGAGTTTGGCCTTATATGCATCAGCTCTGAATCATGTCTTTGGTCAAATGTTGGGTTTGCCCAGCTCCTGGGTTTGCCGCCTTACGTTCCGTTATTATCGGCTAAGACAGCCAAAGGAGAACTACTGCGATTGTGCCCTGGTTATTCCGGATGAGCACCTCAGTAGAGAAAGCCGAAAACTGACTTTCATGATACAGCGAGAGACTGTTCAACCACTCGAAGACTCACCGGAATCACTAGGATTCCTCCGCATTAACGAAGGGCCGTTTCCCGGCCATGTACATGCGCGCTCATATTCGGATGCACGCAAATGTACCAGGGGCTACATAGTAGACCCACCGTTAGACCCCCATGGCTAAGCGAAAATGTTACAGCTATATAGTCCGGTTGCCTAGTTCGACGTGCGATCACCTCCTTAATGGACCAAGACGTTGGATCAAGTGTGATTAAGCATATTTTTCGCGAACACCCCCGCATTGTATGCGTGGGGGATGAAGCCAACGACTGCTAAATTTCGGATTCCTCATATTTATATAAAAATCCGGCCGCAAAGGGGACACAATCATACTTCTGGGCAAAAGTATAAATAAAACCTCATAATCAAAATAAACATTGTTTGTTACAATGATTCGACTTATCACTCGAACAAGACATTCTTCGAGCACTGCGCCTCTATTAGGCGGGCACCTTCTGTGACCTGCGCCAAGTAGTGCTCGGCCGGATATTGGCCTCCTGCCGGATCCTGGGTCGCTATAATGGTGCCCTCCATATCCGCCCAATAGGCTTTAACGCGGGCAAGAGCCATCCGCGCACCCTCTATGCACGCCAACCTCCTCATGGCGTCAATCCAAGACACGGCCCCAAGGAATTGCTGCACCAAACAAGAGTAGCTGTCCGGCTTAGGCCCCTTCGGCCAAAGATGGTCTATTACAGACTGCATTGCAAGCCCGGACAGCTTGTGGAGCTGCGCCACAATAGCCACCTTCTCATTTAGCAGCAGCGGGCGAGTTGGAGCATTGAACTGCGGCCAGAAAAGCTTCTCCACTTCCTTATCACCTTGACCCTCGAAAAACTTGACATTGTCAGCTGTACTATTTGCCAAGTCCGCATATGCGTCTGCAGGACTCCAGCGCCTAGCAAGGGGAGCATATTTCGGATCTAAAAACCTCGTCCGTAGTAAGTAGGAGCCCCCAGCCACGATTTTGTGGGCCTTTCGGAGCTCCTCCCGCATACCCCGGATCTCGGTCCTCATCTCTTTGGCGGCATTAAGTGCCTTGTCTAGCTCGGCTGAACTAGCCTTATTCTCCTTTTCAAGGAGTACATACCGGTCGGCAGAATTTTTCAACTCCCCAGCCATTTCGTCTATCTTTTCCTTGCTTCGGCGATGAGCAGCCTGTTCGGCTCTCAATTCTTCGGTCGCCTTTAGGGCAGCCGCATTGCTAGCCCGAGCTTGTTCCTTGGCCTGAGCAAGTTCCGCCCTCAGGGCCTCCACGGCAGTGGCACCATCTGCAATACAAACACATGGCATTAACATTATGCCACTCTCGCATTTTCCTATACAATGTAATAAGGGAAGCAGAGCAGATACCCTGGGATTCTTCCAGCCGTTTGTTCACCAGCGTGATATCGACATCAATAGATCTGATCTGCCTCCTTAGTTCGGCAACTTCAACAGACTGGTCGGTTGCCGGATCCTTAGATACCTGCGCACATGTACGGCGTAGCCATTACTATGTGATCCCCCGTTTGCCACCTATGGAGGGCAACCATAGTCCCAGGGGCTACTATCCATAGGGAGCACACCTAGCGCGTGCTTCACAACCAAAAAATAGTGCATTTTTCACTACATACCTCAAAGCCTTTGAGCAGGCTTGTAAATGCCTCATTCAAACCGCTGGTAGCGGATGAAATCTTCATGAGCACCGTGCTCATTAAAGAGCGGTGGTCCTCCGAGAGCGCAGCTCACTCCGGAAGGCCTGTCAGTACGTCTGGTCGGACATCGAACTGTGCAGGACCCTTCTCATCGCCCCCCGTGGGTGCCAAACGCTCCGGGGTCAGGGCGACGGACGTGTTAGCTTCCGGCTTCGGCAGATCCGGACTCCTCCGTGACGACACGTCAATGTCGCCCGCTTCATGAGGCGGGGAGGTGGGTGGGGTTTCACTCTCCATCATCTCCGAAAGAAGATCCCCCGAAGATGAACTCTTTTGAGAAGAGCTACTCACCGAACTATAAAAGACAAAGTCCCAGTTATGGATCTCGGAGAAAGACCATACCTTCGAATTAACCAATAACTTACAGCTCGGTGGAGGGCTGGCCCGTTGGCGGGCACGACGCGGTGAGGGTGCCCCTGGTGATACCTTCTTCCCTTGCTTGGGCATCTCCGCCTCCAAGTCTTTGGAGGTGGCCCTTTTTCTCCCGTGCGGGGAGGAGGCTTTAGCCTCCCCTTCCCGACTATCCTCCTCAGGGGAGGTAACGATTCCCCCGGTTTGGATGCGTATTGTGTGAAGTTCGGGTTCACCGCCCTTTTGTCGGGGGTTGGGTGCGACATATGCCAAAGGATGGCTTATCATGGTGGGAGCGAGTAGAACATCGTCGGTGCCCGGAAGCGGGATGAGGCGAAGACATGCACGCCGGCGGATCTTACCCAGCTTCAGGGCTCTCCGAGGAGATAACAACCCTACTACTGCTCTGCGGGGTCTCCGCATGATCACTATGGCAAAGTGAGTACAAGGTTGCTCCTAGAGCTATTTTCTGGAGGTCGGAGAGGGCAAGGCTAGCTCCCTCCTTCCTATATGATCGGGTCTAATACTAGAGAAGCTATCCCCCTTGCATGTGTGCCCCGGGGGGCTTATATAGGCCTGCCCCCTGGGATACAATGGTAATCCGGCGGGGCGTAGGTCCCAGCCGTCTGTCTCTTAGGCCGCCGTCTTCTCCGCCGACTACTGGGGCCCGCCGACTGGCGGGCCCTGCCGACAGGCCTGGTACTGTAGCAGTGCTTCTGATGACGCTGGCTTGGTCATGGGGTCATGGCAATAGTGCCGCCGTCTGGCGGACGATCACTGTTGCCATTCTCCGTCTTGTCTGGTTAATGGCGTGCGGGGCCCGTGGGAGGGGCCGGCCGACTCCAGGGGGATGACTCCCACGGGTCCGTCTTCGGGGCGCTCTCGCCGTCTTCTGTTCTCTCGCTGACGGGCGGGTCCTGCCGTCTCCGGGCCGTACAGGTAGGCCGTCGTGGGCACAGTGCACCACCCACTGAGGCTGAGGTCAGGGCAGGCATGGCAACAGTGCCGCGCCATGATGGAGATCTCCAGCGATACGGCGCACTGTAGCCATGCCAGCCCCCCGTAGGCAGGGTAGAGACAACCACGCAATGACCGTACCCTGCCCCATCCATCGTGGCGAGGGCAGGAAATGGTGGAGCGCGGGCCGACTCCCATAGTCGTCTTATCTTGAAGTCACCAGCCGAGAGTCGGCTCATCTCGAAGACGTTAGCCAAGAGTCAGCTTAACTCGAAGCCGTCCCTGGGACTCGGCCGTGAGGGGCAGTTGCTGCTGACTCCCAGGAGGCGGCTCTTCATCGTGGGGTCTTGAGGGGCGCAGCCTGCCCCGATGTTTTGAAAGGTTCTGGGGCGCGGGTTAGCCTACCCGTGGCCCATTACTCTGACAGTAGTCCCCGAAGCTGGTGAGGCGCCGCGGGAGACGTGTCGGGGAGCCTCAACAGTTTCATCTCTCTGGGGGTGGAATCTCGGCTTCGCTCGCCATCTTCCCCCATGCCGACTAGCTAGAGTCGGACTCGCAGAAAGCCGTCTTGCCTCTTAGAGAGTTTGAACGTCGCGGCGGGGTCCCTTGCAGCATGCCTCATAAGCTTCCAGGCAGCTTCCCATTGCAGGTCCGTCGCGTGGCGCCACGTGGAGGGGTCAGTCTTCCCACCCACGCGCGCGACGGGACATGATCTCAGGCGGGGCCCGCCACTACCGTGCCTCGGCATGCGAGCGGATTTGCTGCGGCCGTGCGGACGGTTGGGTTTCCCACGCCGTAACTGCATGCAGTTACTGTGTGTGGTAAATCATGGGGGGCATGGGGGCTAGGGCGCAGTTAATCCCACGCCCGCCCCATCGGCTTCTCAGCCCATGAGCATATAAGTAGGCGGGAGGAAAGGAGCGGCGAAGCACGCGCGCCCATCTCCCCTACTCCCCTTGCTTCCTTCTTGCTTCTTCTTCCTCTTGCCGCCGTCGCACCGAGCTACGCCACGCTTGCGACGATGAGCTCTTCCTCCGCCGCCGCACCTGCTGCCGTGCACTCCGGCGTGTGGGACGGCTCCGAGGTGGACGACGACATCATCGAGTTCCTCCGCAAGACGCGTCGCCTCCCCGGCGCGGACCTAGTGCGAGCCCGCGCCGTGCCGGAGGGGGAAATATCGCCGGCACCGGAGGAGGGCGAGCGGGTCGTGTTCCGCTCGCACCTTATGCGCGGCTTGGGGCTACCGGAGAGCGGCTTCTTCCGCTCCTTTTTGGAGTTCCACGGGCTCCAGCCGCACCACCTCACCCCGAACACGATGGTGCTGCTGGCTGCCATCGCCACCCTGTGCGAAGGCTTCCTTGGCGTTCTCCCCACCAACGAGCTGTGGGGGGAATTCTTCCAGTCCAAGCTCGGCACGCACGTTGCCGACATGCCGGCCCAGTGCGGCGCCTTCATCGCGATGCAGAGATCGACGGCCGACAACACTTTTCCCGCCATTCCGCTGATCAAGTCGGTGAAAATGTGGCAGCGGTCATACTTCTACGTGAAGAACGTCGCCCCAGACGGCGACTGGGTCAATCTGCCGCCTTATGAAGCCGGCGCACCGGCTGGGAGACTCCCCAGCTGGTCCCACCGAGTCAAGATGCTGAGTCCCGCCGGAGCCGCCATCGTCGCGCGACTCCGAGTTCTGACGCAGTCGGAGGGTCTGACTAGGGCCGACCTGCTGGCCGCCTTCGTGGCGCGCCGAGTCCTCCCGCTCCAAGGCCGACCTCATCTGATCTGTCAGATGAGCGGCCACCGAGACCCGAGTCGGATGTGCTCCAAGGACATGCCCCACGCGGAGGTGGCAGACACGGTGAACTACATCATGAACTGCGGTCTCGCGGCGAATTGGCAGTTCAGCAAGGAGCCGTTCTCACGCGCCAACCCCCTGCCTGCTGTAAGTCGTCTTTCTTTTTCTTCTGTCTTCTTTTGTAGCCGAAGCCGATTTCTGATCTTTTTGGTTTTTTCTTGAGTCAGAACCCCCTCATCCAGCCCTCAGCCAGCACCACGTGTTCGGCCTGTCAGTTCGTCTCCGATTGGGCGGAGAGCGATGTCGACGACCCTGACTTGGGGGCGGCGGCGATGGAGGCTGACACCGAAGGAGGCGGAGGAGGAGGAGGAGGAGGCTTCAGGCCATCGGCCACTTTTGCCGACTGGCCTGATGACGATGCCGAGGGGGAAGTCGTCCCGCGCCGCCAACCAAGGGTTGGCCATCCGGGCGCGGGCTCCTCCGCCGGCTTGGATGGTCAAGGCGGCCCGAAAAGGCGTCGGGCCGGGCCGAGCTTGCTTGGCGGCCGGTCGAAGAAGTTCAAGGGGGCGGCCACCGCGACCAAGCGGGAAGAGGCGCTCGCGAAGGCCAAACGCTTCCGCAAGGAAGTGAAGAAGCTGCCGCTGGTCTCCGCGTAAGTGCTTCCGTCTTGCCTTGTCTTCTACTAGTGAATTTGTCCAAGTCTTTTACACGCCTCATTGCTTCAGGGCTCCCCTCACCTTCGAGAGGGTCACCATCGCCTCCGTCATGAGGTAGGTAGAGACGTCCGCCACTACTCGGCGGATTGATCCCGCCGCCGACCTCCGGGAGGCGACGGAGCGGAACGCGCGGGAGAAGCGCGACGAGGACGAACCGCCCGCCTGGAGAAGGCAGAGGCCGAGAAGGCGGCTGCCTCTGCCCAGAGGAAACTGGACGAGGCTGAAGCCGCCGTTGCGGCAAGGCGACTAGCTGAGGAGGCCGTGCACCGCCAGTCGGCGCTGCTTGTCGTTCCGCTGAACTCGGCGCCGCCGCCCCCAGAGTTCACAAGGCAGACTAGGGAAGCCGGCGGCGAGCACCCTATCATGGACAGGGAGAGCGGCGAGGCCTCCATGTCGGACACGGCCGCGCCACCTCCGCCGCCTCCGCCGCCGCCTGCGAGCGCGCGAGGTAAACAGCCGGCGGGCCGTCGGTGCCGCCGACTACGGACGAGTCCGAGGCGAGGATGCTCCTTCAAGTCGCCTCGCCAGCGCGGCACCGCCTCGAGAAGGCGACTTCGGCGCCATGCCCGTTGGAGACCGGCGCCGCCAGCTCGGCCATCCTGGACGTCGAGGCGACAAGTGCCGCGCCCGTTGGGTGGGTGCAAGGAGGCGGCACGGGCCCGCTGAACCAGGCGCTCCTGGATGTTCAGGCAAAGCTGCGAGCCGAGGGTGACGCCATCCAGGCCTGCACCAAGGCGCATCTGGCCTTGCAAGTAGCCGTCCGGGTATGCTTTCTTTTTTGACTTTGTTTTTTCTTTGTTCTTCTCTGTTGGGGCGTGCCAGCTGTCAGGACCCCGATCCTAAGTCACACCGATCTAGCATGTAACACATCATATCACTTTGCGGCCTCACGCACGGTATTCCCACGGGTGCCACCTTACCTGGCCCGGGACCGTTTGCGCCTTTTGGCTCATATATATGATAGTGCCGCTAGCATCCATATGACAAAGAACCCGGGCTGACATGGCTAGTCGTGAACCCAAAGTGGCACTAACTTACAGGGACAGGCATACATGACCCAGCAACGAACGTGTCGGTCATCAGCGAGTGAATCCAGGCTGTAGCAACTGGGCTAGCAGGACTTCGGTAAACCGGGCTGTAGCAGGCTAACAGGACTCTGGTAGACACCGCGTGACATTTCCCCGAAGAGACAGACACAGGAACAAAGAAGGACACATGCCGGCCAGCCTAAGTGTTCCGGCGCAGTAGCAAGCTACCAAGGCTCAGTGGAAGCACTAGGAGACATTTCCCTGTTAGAGAGGCTACCAAGGATAAACAACTAGGTTGTCAGATCCCACACATACCAAGCATTTCAACAACATACACACAATATGCTCGGTATGTGCAAATACAACATGGCATCACAACATGACTCTACGACTCAAGTATTTATTCAGTAGGCTCCGAGGAGCGAGATATTACAAACATGGGTCTCATGACCCAACACTCAGAGCATACAAGTCAAAGCACAAACGGAAGCTTAACATGTCTGAGTGCAGACATCTACAAATGAAAAAGGCTGAGAAGCCTGACTATCTACCAGATTCTGCCGAGGGCACAAGATCGTAGCTGAGGTAACAAGCTAAACGTCGAAGTCCACATGGAACTACTAGCGAGACTGAAGTCTCTCTGCAAAAACATAAATTAAGCAACGTGACTAAAAATGTACCCAACAAGACTTACATCAGATCTAACTACATATGCATCATTATCAACAAAGGGGATGGTGGGGTTTAACTGCAGCAAGCCAGCTTTGACTCAGTGGCTAACCTGAACTACGAATGCAAGTAACTCTTTTGAGGTGGCGCACACGAGTCCACATATTCACCATATCAATACGCCACTATGGATCCGCTCCCGTCTCCCTACGAGAACGCCATCCATAGCACTCACGCTTATCTTGCGTATTTTAGAGTATCCACTTTCACTTGTGTATGAACTGTACAGGCAACCCAGAAGTCCTTTACCGCGAACACGGCTATTCGAATAGATCATATTAACCATGCAGGGGTGTACTTCTTCACACATGCTCTCACCACTTACCACCGTTTACATGACATGTACTTGGCAACCTTCAAGCGGAAGCCCAGCGAGGGTGTCGGCCACGACCTGACTAACCACACAAGTCTCTCGTCCAGGTTTATCGCTTATTCGGGTTCCATCCGCAAGGAGATCCGGCGGGGTGTCGCTCACGGCCCCAAATGATGTGAGCAGGGTTCCCAAGCCCACCATCCGGGTGCCACTTGGTACAGCATGCCACTGCGCCTAGTCTGTCCCAAGCCCACCTGTACCGGGTGCCACTTGGTAGACTACTAGCACTACCTACAAACACCAGAAACTAGTTGCAACTCCTGGACAGAGATCAAGTTGATTAATAAGCCAAGAGGGGCCGAGTTACACACACAGAACTCAGTTCCTGAAGACGGCTTCAATGAGACAACCTACCATGTACTCCTACATGGCCTCTCACCGCTACCCTTACCAAATCATGTTCACACACTTAGCTCACACACAGTAGGACATGTTCACACACCTCTGATTCATCCCCGATGAATCAGACCTAACTCAACTCTAAGTAGTAGCAAGCATGATAAAACAAGCATGAATGAGTAGGCACATCAGGGCTCAAACAACTCCTACTCATGCTAGTGGGTTTCATCTATTTACTGTGGCAATGACAAGTCATGCAGAGGAAAGGGGTTCAGCTACCGCAACATGTAACAGATGAATCATTGTTGTCCTAATGAAGTAAAAGAGAGCAGGAGCGAGAGAGTGGGATTGTATCGGAATGAACAAGGGGGTTTTGCTTGCCTGGCACTTTTGAAGATAGTAATAGTTCTTCATCGATGTCATCGAACTCATCGTCGGAACAACGTCTACTGAGGGGGGACAAACACCGGCAACAGAGAAATAACACAATCAATGCAATGCAACAATATGATGCATGAGTGTGACATTGCAATATGCTGTGGTTTGAGCTAATGCAACTAGCAACCAGATTAAATGAAGCTGGTTTGAATCAAAGATTCAAATTCAAACTCCATATGTGATTTCTTAAAGGCCATTTTAAATTTTCCTAAACAGTAGTCATAAGTTTCTCTAACATGCATGAAAATGGTACAGATGGATAGATTGGATTTTTCTGATTATTTTTCATATATAAATTATTTCATTTGGAGTTACGGTTAATTTTATATGAATTTTTGAAGTTTAAATTATTTTCTGGAATTTCCTGAGTAAGATTAAATCCAGAAAAACCTATTACTGCGTCAGCAATGTGTCATGCTGACCTCAGTAGGTCAACAGACATGGTCCAGGTCAAACCTGACGCGTGGGCCCGCCGGTCAGTGAGCTAGTGCTGCCTAGTCTCATAGACAGGTGGGCCTGGTCAACGACCACGTCAGCGTAGTCAACACTGACGCGTGGGTCCTGCTGGCTTATAAGCTAAACTAAAAATAAAGTAAAACATGGGTTAATTAGACGTGGGGCCCATCTGTCAATGGCACACGGTTAACTAATGGCATCATTAGTGCTAAACTAATGAGCCACGTCAGCGGTTAGCGCCGGTGACGACCGGAGCACGACGGCGCTCGCCGTCTGGCCAACTCCGGCGTCGGGAGGACGCGCGGCTGGTGTCGTTAGAACGGCCGCAACACGGCGCGTCCAACGGTGGTTGCAGCTGCGGTTGGGGTGGCCGGTAGCGGCAACTGCGGCGAGCGAGGCGGCGGCCGGAGCTCGGGCAATGGCGGAGATGGCGCTATAGGGCACGGCAGGGAGAACCCGTGGGTGTTTCGGGTTCGCAGGAGCGCGGCGAGCACGCTGGTGATGCTCGGGCGAGCGGGCGAGCTCAGGAGCGCGGAGCTCGTTGACCATGGTGGCGGCGAGCCTCGGCGGAGGTTGGGGAACGGGGCTCGAGCATGAACGCGAGTAGGAGAGGAGGGGCAATAGGTCCATGAGCTCACATCAGGTTGAATGAAGGAGATGGCGAGCTCGAGGGAGGCCTGATGACGATGTACGGCGACGGTGATCTCGGCCCTCCGAGATTGGAGACGGTGGTGTAGGCGAGGAAGAAAAGCCTCCCGGCCTGCTTGGCTTGTTGAAGACGACCAGGACGATGCGACGGAGCTCGTGGTCCTGGGCAGAGGGCGAGGGGGTGGCTGTGGGCGCAGAGTTATGGCGGCGCGTCCATGAAAGCTTCGACCATGGCGGGGAATGGGCGAGGGGAAGAGCGAGGGAGGGAGAGATCGATCCGTACGGGTCTGGGGGGTGGCGTGGCACTACGGAAGGCTCAGGGCGCTTCGGGGAAGCAGGAGGTGGCAGGGGCGCGTGCCGGCGCGCTGCGGCCACGCGCTCATCCTCTTGGCAAGGAGGAAGACGACAGGGGAAGGGGCCAGGTGGGCTGGGCTGGCCAACTGGGCCGCCAGGCTGGACAGGTAAGCGGCCCAGGTAGTTTCCTCTCTCTCTCCGTTTTCTATTTTAATTACTGTTTTCTATTTTTCTGTAACTGTGTGGCTTTATTAAAAATACTTAGGCATCTCTAAAAATCCTGAAAATAATCAGGGGCTCTATTTAGATTATTTCCAACAACACACACTTATTTTCAGAATTATTTGGGCATTTAAGATATTTTATAGCATTAATATGCCCAAATGCAAGTGGTAATGATTTAATCCAATGACCTTATGTTGTCCTAGAAAAATGTGAACCAGTTTTGCCAGAGGTTCTAACCCAGGACAAAAATGATGGACATTTTAGAAGGCATTTCAGGTTCATTGAAGATTATTTTAGGTTGAACCTATTTGATTTGATCTGGTGCTAGGGTTTGAACAATCCCCATTTCAGCTTTAAATGAAATTTAAACATGATGCAGCAACCAAGCTAGTCCAAGTGCATAGCAAGGCTAGGGACGTGACACCAGCGCACCCACTAGGTGTAGTCCCCGAGTTTTGGGCCGGCTGCTGAGCAGGCGGCCCAGAACTCCTTCTGTTGAGTTTCCTTGTCTAAAATTCTTATTCAGGAGTATCACAACCTCCGCGCCACTGCCTTCAACCGCAATCTCGAGGAGCTGGGCAGACGGACTACCGAGTTGTCGGAAAGCCGGAGTGAGTCCTCCTTCTTCACGGGGGTGCGCTGGCGCACCCTCGGGCTATAGTCCCCGAGATTCGGGCCGACTGCTGAGCAGTCGGGCCGGATCTTCCCGGCGACCTTCTTTGCTGATGACTTATCATCTTTTTCCTTTGTTCTTCAGGGGCCAACGCCATTCTTCAGCAGCAGCTGGGCGAGGCCAAAACCGCCTTGCGTGCCAAGGGGGAGGAGTGCAGCAAGCTTGCCGCGGAGCGCGACCTGCTGGCCGCGCAGCTGGCGGAGCAGAAGGAGCTGCTCAAGAAGGCGCAGGAGGAGGCACAGGCTGCGCTCCTGGCCGAGTTCGAGATCGAGCGCTCCTCCTGGTCTGACAAGAAGGCGCAGCTGACTTCCGGCTTCCATGAGATCGAGAACATCGTCGACGGTGAGTTTCTTGGTCTCCTTTGAGCTGCCGACTGTGGGTCGGGCGACTCCTGATTCTGACCTGCTTCTTTTTTGTCTTGGCAGACTTCTTCCCTGGCCACTCGGAGGTGGCCACTCAAGCCATCGAGGCAGATCGCGAGGCGCGGAGGGAAGATGGTACGGAGATTGCCGCCAACGCCCCCCGGACCCTTGACGAGTAGCTTCTGAGCATCGAGGCTCGTCTGCGGCCGGCCCATCGGATGGTGCGCTGGCTTCAGCATGCCGGCGCCCAGGCCATTGCCGCCCTGTGGCCAGACATGCCAGTTCTGTGCACTGCCAGTCGGACTGCCGACTGGCTGGAGGTCGGAGCTGGTCGTCTTGTGGCTTGGAAGGGTTCCTCGGCCCGGGCTGGAGTGCGCCGGTCCTTGGAATTCGTCAAGGCGTGGTATCCCGGGCTGGACCTGGACCGTCTGGCCGCCTTCCGGTCAGAGGCCCAGGCGGAGCTGGTGGCTGTGGAAGACGCCCTCATCGCTCGTGCTGCGGCGATCGCCGACTACGCCGACACCAGCATCTTCGTCCCTGATCGGGCTGAAGATAGTTGGGAGGCGCCGCCGGAGTGGTTCGAGATGAACCCAGATTACGACGAGGACTCGGCGGAGGTGATTGCTTCCAGTGCCGAGGAGGAAGGCGAGGCGAAGGACGGAGGTGAGACGGAGGCGCCAGAAGACGGAACGGGCGACCAACCTCAGCTCAACTACGCCTCCAGCAATGAGCCGCGTCCGAAGAAGGCGGCTGCCATCGGAGACGATCAAGCCGAGACTGCCCAGCCGGCCGCCCCGGCGCCTGACACCGCCGTCTCCTCCGACCTACTGAGCCCGGATGCCGCCTCCTAGGGTGCCGTCTTGCCTCCATTTTATCTGCTTTAGTAGTCTTTGAAGAACTTGTTCATTTGAACAATTCTACCCGCGGGGTGTATTTTGAACTTCTGCTTGAAGATTCGGCCAAGGGCCTATGTAAATATTTATCCGAGTTCTATCTTTCCTTGCTCATTTCTCCTTTGGCTTTTCCCTTTGCCGCCTTCCCTTAGTTGCCTCCTTGCTAGTCGGACAACCGTTCAGCGGCTGCCACTGGATCAAGTGCTTGGCTACTTTGGGGAGGCAAGTACTTGGCCATTTTTTTGAGTCTTTTTAACAAGTCGGATAGAAAGCGGTAAGCCGACTACTTACGAGTTGGCTTTGCTTAAGAGAGGCTAGAAGAAAGCGGCAAGCCGACTACTCATGAGTCGGCTTTGCTTGAGAGAGGCTGGAAGCCGTCTTAGGCTATGTTTGTGCTTTGGGTCCTTAGCCATTTTTCGTGTGGGGGCCCGTTCTTCCTTACTCCTGCCTACCAAACAGTTGCTCTGCGAGCTACGGCTTCTAACAGGAGACGGTTTAGACGCCACACACTACTTGTCTGACTGCGGGAAGAATTTCATAGCGCGAGGCGGCGAGTCCCCGGGCCGACTAGTCGAGCCCGGTTCCAAGCGGCATAACAAAGAATAATATACTCGAAGGCATAATTCTTATCATACAGATAACAAAAAAGGGCAGTCCACAAGCTCGTCTCGGGGGCCCCGAAGTGTTGGTACTTTTATACAAAGGGTAGCGTGATACATACTGCATCAACTGTAAAATCTTCGGAGAAGATTTGCATTCCATGGGCGCTCTGTCTCTTTGCCGGAGTCGTCCCTCTTGCGTGCTCGGGGATTCTGAGCATCGATCAAGTAGTAGGAGTCGTTTCCCAGCACCTTGCTGATAATGAAGGGGCCTTCCCAAGGCGCCGACAGCTTGTGCTGGCCGGCTGTTCGCTGGATCAGCCGGAGCACAAGGTCGCCCTCTTGGAAAGATCTCGGCCTGACCTTCCTGTTGTAGTATCGGCGTAGGCTCTGCTGGTAGATGCCGGACCGGCTGAGTGCCAACAGCCGGCCCTCTTCCAGCAGATCGACACCGTCTTGACGTGCTTCTTCTGCTTCTTCCTCGGTGTACATGGTGACTCGCGGAGAGTCGAACTCTATGTCCGTCGGGATGACGGCTTCAGCACTGTAAACGAGGAAGAAAGGTGTGAAGCCGGTTGAATTGTTTGGAGTCGTGCGCAGACTCCAGAGGACGGCTGGCAACTCGTCAAGCCAACGGCAGGCCGAACGCTCTAGTGGTTCGACATGTCGAGGCTTGATGCCAGACAGGATGAGGCCATTTGTTCACTCTACCTGGTCGTTTGACTGCGGATGGGCAACGGACACTAAGTCCAGTCGGATGCCCGGAGTCGCGCAGAAACGGGCCAAGGCACCTTTGGTGAAATTTGTGCCGTTGTCGGTGATGATGCTGTGTGGTATGTCGTACCGAGTCGTGATGTCGGTGATGAAAGTCACTGCAGTCGGACCATTCAACTTCTTGATGGGCTTTATTTCTATCCACTTGGTGAACTTGTCCACCGCAACAAGTAACTGAGTTAGGCCGCCCCGTGCTGTTTTGAATGGTCCCGCCATGTCCAGGCCCCAAACCGCAAAGGGCCAGGCAATGAGAATAGTCTTGAGTGCGGAAGCCGGCTGATGTGGCTTGGAGCGGAACATCTGGCACCCTTTGCACTTTTGGACTAATTCTTTGGCCTCTTCTAGGGCAGTTGGCCAGAAGAAACCGTGCCGGAAGGCTTTGGCGACGAGTGCTCTTGAAGCCGCATGGTGGCCGCACTCGCCTTCATGGATGTCTCTGAGAATTACTTGGCCTTGCTCTGGCTCGACGCAAAGTTGGTAGATGCCAGTGACGCTGCGCCTGACCAACTCTCTGTTGACTATGGTGTAGGCTGCCGCTCGGCTTTTGTACTTGCCAAGCCAAGGTTTCATCAATTGGCAGTTCTTTGCTCACCAGGAACTTGAGGATGGGTTGTGCCCATTAGGGTGCTGCTATTTCTTCGACTACCAGTATTGCGACTTGGACGAGGGCGGCTGGGCTGGGAGGCGGCGGGTTGGAGTCCGTAGCCGCTTGCTGGATTGATGAAGTCCCCGGGCTGACTGGAGCAGTCGCCGGGCCGAGTTCTGGAGTCATCGGTTTGGTCGCCGCAGTCCCCGGTCCGGGTTCTGAAGTCCCCGGGCCGGCTTCGACTGGAGCGCTCTTGGAGTTGGATCCAATTTCTTCGGGTGGAGCTGGCACAAAGATGGAGTCTGATTCTGGTGAAGGCTTGACAGACGGCTTGAGGAGGCGCCGAAGGGCGACGCCGGATGGTATTGCTTGGCGGGTGGAGGCGATTCGTGCCAAGGCGTCTGCTTGGTCGTTGTCATTCCTTGGTACGTGGAGGAACTCCCACCCCTCAAAGTATCCGCTGAGTTGCTACACAAGGAAGCGGTAGCTCGCCATGTTTGCATCCTTGGCATCCCAATCGCCAGATGACTGCTGGACCACTAAGTCGGAGTCGCCATAACACAGGATCCGGCGAATGCCAAGTTCTTTGGCAAGCCGGAGCCCGTGAATGAGCGCCTCGTACTCAGCGACGTTGTTGGAGGCGGCAAAATGGATCTGCATCGCATATCTGAGCTTGTCGCCTTTGGGGGAAGTGAGGACGACGCCGGCTCCCAAGCCGGTGCGCATCTTGGAGCCGTCGAAATGCATCCGCCAATGGGTGGAGTCGGGCGCTGGCGGCAGGTACTGGGTCTCGGCCCAGTCGACGAGGAAGTCGGCCAGTGCTTGCGACTTGATGGCGGTGCGGGGCTGATAGTAGATGGTGTAGGGAGCCAGATCGATGTACCATTTGGCCACTCGGCCAGAAGCACCTGAGCTTCCGATGATCTCGGCAAGTGGGGCTGTTTAGACCATAGTGATTGGATGCTCCTCGAAGTAAGGCTTCAATTTCTTGGCGGCAAAGTGCACGCCATAGCACATCTTCTGGTAGTGCGGGTATTTCTGCTTGGAGGCCGACAGTACTTCGCTCAGGTAATATACCGGTCTCTGGACAGGTTGCGCCTTGCCTTCCTCCCTGCGCTCAACTACAATAACTGTGCTGACTACCCGACTGGTGGCGGCAATGTATAGGAGCATGGGCTCTTTAGGAGTCGGGGACACCAGCATAGGGGGCGTAGTCAACATTTTCTTCAGTTGGAGAAAAGCTTCGTCCGCCTTGGGAGTCCACTCGAAAAAGGTCGTCTTCTTCATGAGCTGATATAAGGGGAGAGCCTTCTCGCCCAGCCGACTGATGAATCGGCTGATGGACGCCAAACAGCCGGTGAACTTTTGCACATCTAGTAGTCGGCGGGGTACTTCCATCCTCTCGATGGCCTTGATCTTCACAGGGTTGCACTCTATGCCGCGTTCAGAGACCAAGAAGCCAAGGAGTTGGCCAGCTGGTACTTCGAAGACGCACTTCTCAGGGTTTCAGTTTGATCTGGAATTGGCGCAGGTTCTCAAAGGTTTCCTTGAGGCCTTCCAACAGTGTTCCGCGCTTTTCCGTCTTCACCACCACATCATCCACGTAGACGTGGGCATTTCTGCCGAGTTGCTTGAGGAGGCACTTCTGCATGCAACGCTGAAAGGTGGCGCCGACATTCCTCAAGACGAACGTCATGGTCAGGTAGTAGAAGGCACCAAACGGTGTGATGAAGGCAGTCTTCAGTCTGTCAGCCGGGTTCAGCTTGATCTGGTGATATCAAGAATATGCATCTAAGAAAATCAACAGCTCGCATCCGGCTGTGGAGTCTATCACCTGATCAATTCTCGACAGAGCGAATGGATCCTTGGGGCAGGCTTTGTCGAGGCTTGTGTAGTCGATACACATCCGCCACTTCATGTTCTTCTTCAGCACCAGGACTGGGTTTGCTAACCACTCTGGGAAAAACACTTCCATATTGAAGCCAGCTGCCAGGAGCCGGGCTATCTCTTCTCGAACAACTCTTATCTTCTCTTCTCACAAGCGGCACAAGGGCTGCCTGACGGGTTTCACATTAGACCGGACATGTAACTTGTGCTCGGCATGTCTTTAGGGGACCATGCGAAGATGTCTCGATTCTCACGGAGGAAATCGACAAGCTCGCCTTCCTATTTGCTGTCAAGGTTTGTACCCATGACAGTGTACCTCTCTGGGTGCTCCGGGTCCAAGGTTATCTTCTTCGTTTCTCTGGCCGGCTTGAACGATCCTTCTGCTTCCGACTCCTTGGGGTCGGGCGACATCTCGGGCTGCTTGCCGGCCATCGCCACAACCCGATCAAGAAGTCGCTTCTCAGCTGCGATCACCAAGGACTCGGCCAGCCGACTGCTTTCGGCCGCGCAAGCGGACGACTTTCTGTAGTCGCCGGCTACGGTTAGAATCCCCTTGGAACTCGACATCTTCATCTTGAGGTAGGCGTAGTGGGGTACCGCCATGAACTTGGCCAAAGCAGGTCGGCCAAGCAACGCATGGTACGGGCTTTCGAGGTCCACCACTTCAAACCAAACTGGCTCTCGGCGGAAATGATCTTTGTCCCCAAAGAGGACGTCTGTCAGGATTTTGCCGATTGGCGAGCAGGAAAGGCCAGGAACAATGCCGTGGAACACAGTCCGGCTACTCTGAAGCTGTCTTTGCTTGATTTCTAAATTCTCCATAGTATCCTTGTACAGGATGTTGATACTGCTGCCTCCGTCTATTAGCACTCGCGAGAAACGAGCGGCCCGCCTATTTGTGGCGAGTGTGGAGCCTAAGACTAGGGCGTAGGAGCCCGGATTCGGCATCACCTCTGGGTGATCAACTCTACTCCAACTGATAGGCTTCTCGGACCAGTGCATGAACTCTGGAGTGCTTGACGCGACTTCTTTCACCTCTTGCTGCTGCAGCCGCCTGCTGCGTCGATCGTCAGCCACACTGGTGAACACCACATAGGCTCCATGCTCATCTGGGTACTCGTCTTGTATTGCACCGACAGGCCTGACAGCCGGCTGCTGGGGCGGTGGTGGAGGCGGCGGCCCAGCAGGTGGGGGAGGGAGTAGGCCGTCTCCCTTGGCGATTCTGGTGAGCCAGTGGCATTTCCGAGTGGTGTGATTTGACGGTTTCACGCCGCTGTGGAACTTGCAGGGGCCATCTAGAGTCTGCTCGTAGGAGAAGGCCGGCAACCAGTTGGACTTGCCGCCCTTCTGTTGCTTGGTCGGAGGCTGCCCCTCCGGCTGTTGGTCTTTGACTGTTGCCACTTGCCGGCTGTTGGAAGCCGGCTGTGGGGCTTTGCGCTTATGGTCGCTTTGCTGCTGCCGCCGACTGGTGTCCCCAGCCGGAGTTCTGGGAGCCTGAGGGGCTACTTTGCCAGTCGCACTAACTTGAATCTCCACCTTCATGGAGGAGTCGGCTGTGGCATACTTGTCTGCTGTGACCAGTAGCTCGTCGAGGGTCTCCGGCTCGTCGCAGAGGAGCTTGTGCTTGAGGAGGGTGCCTTCTCTGCACCCGGCAGTAAAGTACTCGATAGCCTGCACCTTGTGCACGCCCTCGCAAGAGTTCCGAAGCTCGGTCCATCGCGTGAGGTAGTCGCGAGTGGACTCGTCGGGGCCTTGCATGCACAAAGAGAGTTGGCGAGGCTTGGGAGGTCGCTTGTACGTGCTCATGAAGTTGCGGACGAAGGCCTCGGTGAAGTCGACCCAACTGTTGATGCTGCGGGGCTTCAGGTTGTTCAACCATGTCCGGGCCGTGCCCTGGAGCATGAGTGGAACATACCTTACGACAACACGTTTGTTGCCGTTCGCTATATTGACGGCCGTGGAGTAATCAATCAGCCAGTCCTCCGGCTTCACGGTGCCGGTGTACTTGGGCGTGTCTCGGGGGAGCGTGAACCCTTTGGGAAAGGGCTCGTCTCAGATGCGGGGTCCAAAATAGGGAGGACCCAACTCGTCTTCTTCTTGTAGCGCCAGGGATCGGTGGAGTCGGTCGATTCGGTGGCGGGCGTCATTTTCTCCGACTCCCTCTCGGCGGCCAAGGCGGTTGCCAAGAGTCGGATGCTCAACGGGTGGCGGGGAGACTCGTCTTTCTTTGCGAGGAGGAGGAGGCACATAGTCGTCCCGCCGCTCTACCGCTTTGGGGCGGCCGTCTTGGTCGCGTTGAATGGTGATGTGAGTCTGACTGTGGCTGACAGCAGGCTCCTTGTCTTTCTTTCTGCGGACTCCGCCAGTCGGCGTCCGAGACGTCGCACCTTGATCTCGGCGGGGAGGCAAGTCGTCATTTTGTCATTGCAGCGCCTCTGTGCGACAGCCGACTTCGTTCTGTGCGGCAGCCGCGTCGAGGAGTTGCTAAACTCGCTCCGTCATCAAGCGGCGCTCTTCGCCTTCGAAGTTGTCGAGCTCGTCCGCCGTCGCCTGGGTGGCATGGATGTTCTCCGCAGGCGTGGCGTACACAGGGCGATTGGCCCCGAACAGGTTGGCGATGGCCGCGGCACGCTGCCGGACCGCGCCTAGGCGGCTAGGCCCAGTTGGAGCCGGCGACCCGCCCACAGCGCGATCCAACTCACGCTGGTAGGCTTCTGACAAGCGTCTCATGCTTGCCAGCTTCTTCGCGCCCTCGACGAGCTGAAGGCGGCGCGCCCCCAGCGTCTCGGCGTCAGCGTCTCCCAGAATCGGCGCGGACAGGTCTCGCAGAGCCGCTGCGAGCGGGTCGTGAGCGCCTTCGCCGGAGCGTTCGCCATGGTCGAGGACAAGAACCTCCGTGACGGTGCTTCCGCCGCTCTCTGCACAAGGGAGCGGCTCATCGTAGACCACCACGTTGGTGGGGAACGCGTCGAGCGACGCGGTGTCGGAGTCGACCAGCATCGGGTCGGTGGAGCCTATGGACTCCAGGTCTATGGAAGGCTCGCCGGCGACGTGGAGTTGGTCGAGGAGGCCCGCGACGAGGCTCTCGGGGCCGCCCATGCCTGCGTAGGATGCAGGCTCGTCGGAGAGGCGAACCTCGCTGACATGTTCGGCGAGGCAGCTGGCTGCGCAGGCGACCTCAGCACCGTGCAGCGCGTCGGTGCAGGCTCCGTCTGGCGTGCCGGGCTGGCTGTGCTCGCCAGGGAGGAATAGGGTTCCGGTCCAGAGCAGGTTTCCGGACGACGGTGCACCTCGCCCCACGGTGGGCGCCAAATGTCGGGGGTTGGGTGCGACATATGCCAAAGGATGGCTTATCATGGTGGGAGGGAGTAGAACGTCGCCGGTGCCCGGAAGCGGGATGAGGCGAAGACATGCACGCCGGCGGATCTTACCCAGCTTCAGGGCTCTCCGAGGAGATAACACCCCTACTGCTACTCTGCGGGGTCTCCGCATGATCACTATGGCAAAGTGAGTACAAGGTTGCTCCTAGAGCTGTTTTTTGGAGGTCGGAGAGGGCAAGGCTAGCTCCCTCCTTTCTATATGATCGGGTCTAATACTAGGGAAGCTATCCCCCTTGCATGGGTGCCCCGGGGGGCTTATATAGGCCTGCCCCCAGGGATACAATGGTAATCTGGCTGGGCGCGGGTCCCAACCATCTGTCTCTCAGGCCGCCGTCTTCTCCGCCGACTACTGGGGCACGCCGACTGGCGGGCCCCGCCGACAGGCCGTGTACTGTAGCAGTGCTTCTGATGACGCTGGCTTGGTCATGGTGTCATGGCAACAGTGCCGCCGTCTGGCGGACGATCACTATCGCCATTCCCCGTCTTGTCTGGTTAATGGCGTGCGGGGCCCGTGGGAGGGGCCGCCCGACTCCAGGGGGCCAACTCCCACGGGTCCGTCTTCGGGGCGCTCTCGCCGTCTTCTGTTCTCCCACTGACGGTCCGTACAGGTAGGCCGTCATGGGCACAGTGCGCCGCCCACTGAGGCTGAGGTCAGGGCAGGCATGGCAACAGTCTCGCGCCACGATGGAGATCTCCAGTGATACGGTGCCCTGTAGCCATGCCAGCCCCTCGTAGGCAGGGTAGAGACGACCATGCAATGACCGTACCCTCCCCCGTCCATCGTGGCGAGGGCAGGAAATGGTTGGAGTCGCGGGCCGACTCCCATAGTCGTCTTATCTTGAAGTCGCCAGCCGAGAGTCGGCTCATCTCGAAGTCGTCAACCAAGAGTCCGCTTAACTCGAAGCCGTCCCTGGGACTCGGACGTGAGGGGCAGTTGCTGCCGACTCCCAGGAGGCGGCTCTTCATCGCGGGGTCTTGAGGGGCGCAGTCTGCCCTGATGTTTTGAAATGTTCTGGGGCTCGGTTTAGCCTACCCGTGGCCCATTACTCCGACACCTTTCCTTCGCCTTTCCTTGGGGGGATCTTTCTGAGCGTCTGGCCAAGCATCTTGGCAACGGTCGGACCAGAAGAGCCTTTAGGAAGTGGCGCCAGACACCTGATTCTCTCCGCCCTGTTAAGCCATTCCTGGCCACGGAGGGATTTTCAGAATAATAGTTATGAAAAATATAAATGAAGTGTCCAGCTTTAAGGTTACTTACTTGGGCATCTAGGCAATTGCAGCTTAGGCCCGCATCCTCGGTGGTGTCCGGACACTTTACTTGTGGTCCGAAGAATAATTTACAGATCCCTTCGAGCTTCAGGCCGAAGAAGTGCTTAATAGTCCACGAACCCTCCGGATTAAACTCCCACATCCGGAGAGGCCGATGTTTGCACGGCAACATCCGTCGGATTAGCATCACTTGAATTATGCTGACAAGATTTATGTCCCTCTCAATAAGATCCCGGATGCGATTCTGCAGTTCTGGTACATCACCAGCGGGTCCCCAATTCCGTCCTATGTCGGTCCAAGATGCCAACTGTGACAGAGGGCCCGAGCAGAACTCGGGGGCAGCTACCCACTTTGTGCCTCTGGGAGCTGTAACATAAAACCACCTCCGTTGCCATACATCGGATACTTCCGAGAAAGAACCCTCTGGCCATGGGGCATCAGTGTTCCTGCTTATTATGGCACCTCCGCACTCTGCAGGTCGCCCCTCGATCATCTTCGGCTTCACATTGAAGGTCTTGAGCCATAATACGAAGTGTGGGTTGACGTGGAGAAAAGCCTCGCACACAATAATGAACGACGAGATATGGAGGATAGCGTCTGGAGCTAGATCATGAAAATCTAACCCATAGTAGAACATGAGCCCCCTCACAAAGGGGTCGAGGGTGAGGCCTAGGCCTCGGAGGATGGGACAAACACAACACTCTTGTTGGGCTCTGGCGTAGGGATAACTTGCCTGGAGCAGGAAGCCTGTGCTGAATGTCGGCGGCCAGGTATCCGACCTCCCTAAGCTTCATAATGTCCTCCTCTTGGATCGAGGAGGCCACCCATAGGCCTTTTGCGTCGGATCTGGACATGTTGGAGGATCTGGGGTGTTGGAGCTTGGGTCTTGGGTATTAGAACTCGAGGTGCGAGAAGGAGCAAGGGAGGTGGAAAAGAGGCATAGGCCTTGACCCCTTTATAAAAGGGATGAATATCAAGAGTCCTCAGCGTGACTGCTTGAGACTTATCTAAAATACACAGAGTCATACCAACGGTCGCCGTGGGGTCACACACGCCCATATTGATGAAAGATCCCGTAATAAGAGGAACACGATCTCTGCTTTGGCAGGACGTGCCAATAAAACCGCCTCGCAACGCAAGTCGAGGTGGGGCAGGAAACGCCGGTTCGTGTTGGACCAGGCCATGATGCAAGAGCACGACGTACGAAGATTGCTAGGAGGACGGATTTATGCCATGTTCCCTACAATGGTGTGTGAAGATCATCTTGCTGAACTGAACACTATTCATCGTAACAGATCCGGACACGGTCTACGTGTTCGATACTAACCTTGGAGTATTCAGGAAGAGGAACCCTCCTTGCAATGCCGAAGACAATATTGCGCGCTGGAATCATCGTCATTGAAGCCTGGTTCAGGGGCTACTGAGGGAGTCCTGGATTAGGGGATATCCGGACAGTCGGACTATATACATCGTCCGGACTATTGAAGCGTGAAGATACAAGACTCAAGACTTCGGCCCGTGTCCGGATGGGACTCTCCTTTGCATGGAAGACAATCTTGGCGATCCAGATATTATATTTCCTTCTTAGTAACCGACTCCGTGTAAACCCTAGCCCTCTACGGTGTCTATATAAACCGGAGAGGTTGGTCCTTAGAAGGCCGATCACAATTACAATCATACCATCATAGGCTAGCTCTTAGGGTTTAGCCTCTACGATCTCGTGGTAGATCTACTCTTGTACTACTCATATCTTCAATTTTAATCAAGCATGAAGTAGGGTTTTACCTCCATCGAGAGGGCCCGAACCTGGGTAAACATTGTGTCCCTTGCTTCCTGTTACCATCAGCCTAAGACGCACAGATCGGGACCCCCTACCCGAGATCCACCGGTTTTGACACCGACAGAGCTTACCTCCAAGGTCGTTGATAAGCTCGTTCATGCACTCGCTGTTCCAAGCACGTCGAGGCATGTCGTGGAAGGTAAGCTTTGTTAAAAACTCAAGCTCAGAGGGCACCGAGCCCCATACTGGGTGCCACCAATCTAAGCTCACCAGCGCGCCATCACAGAACAAACGCCGAGAAGATTCGAACACACGACTACAGTCAAAAGTTGTCCGGAACTTGACCAAGAAATCAGCGGATCGCGGTTAGACTTCGATGAGCAAGTAACTTATTTGGATGTCGTGCGCAATGCCAAGAGCTTTGACAAGGTCGTCCGGCGAGACGGGAGGACGATTGCCATTATTGGTTGCCATCAACACTTTGCCGGCAAACTGGTCGTCAAGCGCGGTCATTCCACTGTTGAGCGATAGCACGCAATGACCGAAGGCAGGACAGACCTCAGGATCTCTGGCTTAGAGATCCGCGTTGACCGGTGACATGATAGTGCGCTTGAGTACAGGGAGTACAGGAGGGGGATTTGGGGGAACTAGAGTAGGAATCGAGACTCCAGAGGTGGGGGAGGGGCGGGAGACTAGGTATGAAAAGGTAGCATGAATTTCGAGCATGCGCCAATATGCTCTCGGCACGCAAGCGCACGAAAACACCGGTGGCACCCACATGTCGGCCTAAGAGTCCATATTATTTCATTTTTGGAGAGCCCGGCCTTTTTTTCAGGATCTTTTGAGAGCCCGGCCTAAGAGTCATAATTGACCTGTTTGGCATTGCGTTACTACTCGGCCCATATTCAACGACACCACACTGGCCCAAACAAGTGTACATCATCGAAAAGACACCAAGCTCAAATTATATAACTTGAAAAAAGGAGATATACTCTGAGCACTGGAGAATGGTGATGCCCTCATTTAGCGCACCAGTAGTTCGAGACAATAAACAGTTCGAAACAACGATATATACAACATTCAAACACTGACTAGTGACTACTAATGACATAAACAGCAAGACATGATAGTTCATACGAAGTCTTGCTACACCACCAAAATGCACCCATCTGCAGCGCTTAGACTCTCGTGATCCAGACGAGAATGACATTCTAAACAGAAGCAACTATTACATAGTAAGAGTGACATAGACGAGGATGACCAAATGACAAGGAATATGCATAACAAAAGAAAGAACTACCCATCCAGAAACAGCAGCAAAGACAACAAAGTCATTCGAAGAGATGATCCAACACCATCATAATTTGCAGCCCCGCTTCAGCGACCAGTGATCCGGAGACACCAATACTCCACCCTTTCGATGCAACAGCCCAATTACCTATCAACCTGAAGTCTTGAACCACATCACTGCCTGTTGTAATTGAGACATCCAAGGATCAAAGTTAATCCGGATGGCTTTGTCATTCTCACCTTCTTTTGGTTGAAGGTTGTATCATTGACAATTAGGGGAGTTTGCTGCCGAACTCCTAGGGCTCGCCGTGTAGACGCAGTTTTCCATAGCAAACAGAGCCTCTCTGCCATGAAGGTCCTTGCCAACGGTGATCTCCTGGTTAATCGGATAATTGAGTCCGAGAAACACAGAGTGTGAACCAAGGCTATTTACCCGCCTCCAACTAAAAAATCCTAAAGGCCCCAACAAGCTGGTATCCTGCTCATAGATGTAACAGCCACTGTCCGGATACTCACGTATTACACGGTGCTTGTATACAGTGGGGTTTTTGCAATATAACTTTTCCGACTCATGTGTCTGAATGATCATCAGTCTTTTGTCATCGTCTGATCGAGCGAGGAACCAGGTGTGCTTCCCTGTTTTTGGCAAAGGTGGTGTGATTACAAAGGGCAGTAACTGTAGGGACACTACATCATATCAAAAAGGACAGACATTGTTAATGTAAGATCAACATTGTTCAGAGTATGAGTAGGATAATGCAAGAAACAGCATTGATATGTCCCTATTGGAACTGGGAGGAAAATATAGGGAAATGTATAATGGGTTCGAAAATATAGAAGTGCCATGCATGGTTATACTCAGGTTATCTCGCAATCGATTCTTCACAGGAAACTACCATGTCATGCATGTTATGTAATCATGTTCTGTCCTCACAAACAAATTCTTCAAGGTAACTAACAGACCATGCATTGTTATATACTCGTGTTCTGTGGGCAAAAAATTTGTGAGGATATTATTCTAGCCATTGATTGCTGAAGGGCGAATATAGGTATGTACACATGGTAAGCATTTTAGGATTTCACTACTTCCAAATATAGAGTTCTCCATATGCACATTTACTTCCCTAATGTATGGTTAGATGACACCAACAGTGTGGTGCATGTTTCTGCATCATGAAAATGAGGAAACTAACATGGCCATTGATACACACTCATATTTAGTAGTATATAGATTACTATAAGATGAGGATAATATCCATATATTCCTAACCGTTTGATTATTCAGGGTACAAATTGGTTGTAATGACATGGTCACAATCGCATGAATTAACTCATTCCAAATATAGCTGATTTACGGCGTCTCTACTATATTGCCATAGTTCTACTCAAATTCTGCTCAAACAAGGACATGCCAATCATCACAAAAAGTTCAAACAGTGTCATGGCGTCATCATTAACATGAGAAGGAAACAACTTACACACGCTGTCCCAGCAATACGTGATGCCATCTTGTTTGTCGATCGCATAGATGATGCCATTGTGTTCAATAGCATCACATAAGTGTGTATCAGCTTTGACAATGATCCACTGTAACCTGGGTTGTCTCCAGCTAAAGAAGGCACCGACGTCAAGATAGGTGAGTCCACGGTCGAACAAGGCAATTAGCTTGAAGTCTGCGTAATTCGCATGTCATGTGGGCACTTGGCAGATTACAATCTACTGCAAAACAAGGTCCGTCCAACTGACATGGTAATCTAGATGACTTGGACCGCGATGGTAATACTCTATATAATCCAACGGAGGAAGGATAATCTCATGGGAGGTCTGGAAGTTCACGAGCACCAACTTTTTACCGTCTTCTCTGAAGCATC
Organism: Triticum aestivum; assembly: GCF_018294505.1. Classification (NCBI taxonomy): domain Eukaryota; kingdom Viridiplantae; phylum Streptophyta; class Magnoliopsida; order Poales; family Poaceae; genus Triticum; species Triticum aestivum. Next base: position 525,321,976 of record NC_057813.1, on the reverse strand, counting down.
CATCCAGTGGAAGATCATGCCAACCCAGTACATACCTGCCAAGAAGTTTCGGGCGATGGTGATCAGATCGATGTCGAGGGAAATGATGTACGGCGACCTACTACATACCTACAAAGAAGTTTCGGCTAATGGAGATCGGATTGAAGTCAAGGGGCATCATGTACGCCTCCGTATCATGGTGAGATAATCTCGCAAGACCAGATAGCAGCAATCAGGGTGTCTTGAAAAGCTTAGGCCTCGCTTCGATGATGGCCGTGTGCATGTCCCTCGAGCATGCAGCCAGCCGCAGGGTGCTCAACATATCCATACACGAACAACAGAGGTCGAAGATGTCACTGGGGAGATTGCTCCAATCGCGGCTCATATGGATGCTGCGCGGTTCGCGTTCGGCTATGGTGGAGTTTGGAAGGTGGGGGTTTTTGGGGGCTTGATTTACGGGGGAGAAGGATGTCGGTGCTGGAGCGGCTAGCGAGGGAATCGTGGTACTAGGGGAGGCGAGTGAGGCGACGGTACATGGGGGCACAGTGAGATGGAGACGGAGATGGAGAAGGAGATGGAGATGGAGTGGTGCTATGGGAGCGGAGAGGAAGACGAGGCGAGGCGCCAATGTGTTGTACCGCGGCGGTGACAAACTGCACAGTGCACAGGGTGAGGCTGACTTTGTTAGCCTGAACACGCCGCCTGGACTAGTGTCAGGAGCAGGGTGTTGTCACTTCACTGTGAGGACCAGATGAATAGTATTTTTACCATCAAGTGTACCACAGTTGTACTACTAGTAGTAGTAGTAGGAACATGAGTACTCCAGTGTTGTATAGCGGAAATAGGTCTCCCATGCTAGCATGCCTGTTCACTTCATCGTTCAGGTATCATCCATATTGCGAGCAGAACCAAATTCTCGTGCATGCCCAATCAACGCCCTGTCGCGATGCATGTAGTGGTCGTTCTGGTGCATCAAGGATGGCATGCAGATCGTTCCACACTTGAGAAGAGGAAAAATGGAAAGGTAGAACACGACAGCAGAGGAAGAGAATGCTGGCTAACGAGGCTGGGAGGTGATCGAGCAGGCAGTTAATGCTCCATGCCTAAAGGTTTTGGGAAAACCTGATTTTCATAAGTGACTTATACTCACCTAAACGGAGGGAGTATTCCTTAACCAGAGAATGTTGTGTCTCCCACTCACGCACTAAAAAAAAGCTATGACACATGTTCTTATCTGTTTGCATAGCTCCCACCTATCAGGAAGGATGGGCATGTACACGAACAGGTCCGACTCATCAGTCTACCTGCATAGCCTTTTCGTTTAGTCTACCTAGCCGTCTAATCTACTGCATGCACGCCACTTCTCCCATTTACTTCTCCATCAGGAACCGATTCTCCTCGGATTCTTCACCTCCCCTTCGTCTTCATTTGCATCCAAACCCCACTGCATTCACATTGTTTTAACCTCTTTAAATAATCATCTACTACTTTAATTAGACTAGCCATCTAATCCTAATTCTCCAAACCATAGCCCTCCGTTCCAGCGGTTCCAAATGGCGAAAGAGACCGAGATGCAGGTTTTTAGCGTCCAACATGTCCTCGTCGAAGGCTCGATGCGCATAGTTGCCACCGTCATCGTCCACCCAAGGGTTATTCGGCAGTGGATCAACAATGTATCCAACTCCCTCAAAAAGGTAGAGACGAGGGTCATCGGTCTCGACGCAGAGTACATGGAGCGTGCCCCTGGGAAGATCCAGCACACCACCGTCCTTCAGCTGTGCCTCGAAGATGATGTTTTGGTGTACCACATCATACACTCGCCCTCCATACCCGGTGAGCTTCACGATTTCTTGTCTCGGGAGGACGTATACTTCTGTGGGGCAGCCATCGAAGGGGACAAACAGAATCAAAATTCCTGTAGAAGATTGTGATAAACAGACACCATCCCTATTCGATGTAGCAAAATTTGTGCTTGGTACAAATCTTCAGAAGGGTGACGAGACGGTGGCATTAAGGTCGTCTGGATAGGAGAATTATCCCATGAGGTACGAGCGGATAAAATATGCTGCCCTCGATGCCCGTGTGAGTTTCGAGATAGCTGCAATGTCCAAAGAGCTTGTTGCGAAGCCGTCTCCCACGGAGAATGAGAACAAGAAGAAGAAGAAGAAGAAGAAGAAGAAGAAGAAGAAGAAGAAGAAGAAGAAGAAAAAGGAGAAGAAGAAGAAGAAGAAGAAGAAGAAGAAGAAGAAAAGGCTGCACCAGCAGGAGGGCATTATGGATGGATGAACTATTTCCTCTCTTGTAAAAAAAATATTCCCTCTCGGTGTATATTGATATAGATGGATATTTCGATGGTGTGCATGTCTTTGGAACAGAGTAGTAGCGTGGGTCCGCTTGACTATAAGGAACTATTTATCCGCATATATAGCTTTCTCTGCTACTCCTTCCAGTGATCGTTATGCAGTGCATGTGTCCGTAGACATGACCGCTTGTCCATGGAAGTTCAACTAGGGCGGCCATCATGTTTCATCTCACGATTCCCATGAAGCCTCTCGAACCCACGGCACCACGCCCCCTGACGTGCGCCTCACCCCTCTCGGCCTCACCGCCCCTATGCCTTTGTGTGCATGATATGTGGGCCACCTAAAATGCGGCGAGCATCAAGTTTCTACCACAGCCACACGCGATTCCCATGACGCCGCTCGAACCCATGACACCACACATCCCCCGACCTGCAGCTCACCCCTCTTGGCCCCATTGCCCCTCTGCCTTCGGGAGCATTACATGTGGACCAGTCACCTATCGGGTCCAGATGTTATTGACTCAAAGGCGCTGAAGCTCAGTACCGACGGCCCTGAGAGGGAAATGTAACTTCTGCGCCAGGGCTTGTGGTGCTCCCGCAACACGAACTCGTGCCAAACTCAAGATTTGTTTCTTTACTATACATGCACGCAACGATTTAATGGACATTGTAATCTCAACATGTGATGGGGAGCTCTAAATTTGAATTTGAAACTTATAAAATGAAAAGATTCAAAACAAATAAACTGGGAGAGAGGGAGTATATCGTAGGATGTGTCCCATACAAAATAAGTCCTCTGGTTTGTCACCGCGAAGATGCGGTTAGAAAGGAGCACAACGTCTTCCTACTCATACGGCAACAAATCGCCCGCAGAGAGCATGGTCCGCCTTTGACCGCCATGCGCAAGGTTCGTGCTATCTTATTCAATCTCACCGTGGTTCCATCGTACCAATTCATGCGGTGGCCTGTTGCATGGCCGATCCCAATGTTGGACAAAGGTTCTACAGGAACGGTGTCACCATTGTAAATGTTGTGCAAATTGATGTTGGTACCCTCCCGTACATATGCAAGCCAATCTCCACTCGCACCGAGCCTAACCTGTGAAACAGTGGGCAGGGGGAGAATTTGGAAATGGACGGTAGTAGTATTTAGAATGCATTTACTACGTGATCAAACTCATCTTACCTGCTCATCGAAGGAAATCCGAGTGCCCCTCAACGTCGGCATCTCAAGGGGCGTCAACTTGCAACTACGGCCACGCCGCGCTGGAGAGACCCCCAAGGAAACATCCTCATACGTTCCATGGAACATCAAGATGCATTTGTATGAGTAGTTTATCTTGTGAGAGAAAAGGATAAATGAGGGAAGGCCTCTAGAGATAGAGATGGACACTACTACTACCAATGTGCTGGGCCGTGCGTTGCAATGTATCAAAAGTAGTAGAATAATACTTGTTCACGTGCTTGAAATATAAACACTCTAGTTTTGATATACATGTGTCAGCAGACATGACAACTTGTCCATGGAAGTTGAACCATGGAGACTGATGGTGCCAAAACCGGCGGATCTCGGGTAGGGGGTCCCGAACTGTGCGTCTAGGCGGATGGTAACAGGAGACAAGGGACACGATGTTTTTACCAAGGTTCGGGCCCTCTCGATGGAGGTAAAACCCTACTCCTGCTTGATTAATATTGATGATATGGGTAGTACAAGAGTAGATCTACCACGAGATTAGAGAGGCTAAACCCTAGAAGCTAGCCTATGGTATGATTGTTGTTCGTCCTACGGACTAGAACTCTCCAGTTTATATAGACACCAGAGAGGGCTAGGGTTACACAGAGTCGGTTACAATGGGAGGAGATCTTCTTATCGTATCGCCAAGCTTGCCTTCCACGCCAAGGAAAGTTCCATCCGGACACGAGACGGAGTCTTCAATCTTGTATCTTCGTAGTCCGGGAGTCCGGCCAAAGGTCATAGTCTGGCCAGCCGGACACCCCCTAATCCAGGAATCCCTCAGTAGCCCCCGAACCAGGCTTCAATGACGACGAGTCCGGCGCGCAAGTTGTCTTCGGCATTGCAAGGCGGGTTCTCCTTCGAATTCCGTGTACCCGTCGAATTGTGTCCGGCTTCTAGTGAGTGCTGTCCTCCTCAGCTTCTGTGCCCCATAATGACCATCTTCCATGCGTCAAACGAATGCGAAAAGCCAGGGGATTTTTTTTTCACTTATCCCGCCCCGGTTGTGTTAATGAGCCGCCCATAAAAGAGACGGGGATTTAGATCCAATTCGCACCATCTTCCCTCCGCGAGTCTTAATCAGAGCGCCTCCGACAGGGATCCATTCCACCATGGCCGGTCGGTGCCGCTCCTCCTCTTGCCTCTCCAGCCCTTGGCCCGGAGATTGGGGGCGGTGTTCCGTCCCGCATAGCGAGTTAGTAGTGCTTCGGTCCAAGGGGCTTCTCCCCCCAGCATATATGGTCCCAGTTCGAGCCGGGATCGCTGCCTATAGCGGTGGAGAGCAGGCGGAGAGTGTCCCCAATCCCTCATAAGGAGAGCGGGTATGCTTAATCCCTTATTTGATGAGAGGACTAGGATTTCCAATTCATCCGTTTCTCCGAGGGTTGCTGGAGTTCTACAGCCTCCAGCTACACAACCTCACGCCCGCCTCCATTATGCACATCGCGGGCTTCGTGGCTCTCTACGAGCTGTTCTTGGGCATTGAGGGCGTCCGATTCTCAAGAGGGGTCTATTTATCAAGTGGGTGGAGCCGAACTGTGGCGCATCGCCGGGACCGGATATCTATCCGGTACCCCAAAGAGGGCGTCCGAAGACTGGCCCTCGGAGTGGTTTTACATAGATGACGTCCCCCTATCGGACCATGTACAGATCGGCCTCCCCGAGTTCAATAATGCCCCGTTGAAGAAGCGCTTGAGTTGGCGCCCGCGGAACCCTCAGAGGGAAGCTGACAGGGACGTCCTGTACCTGATGGGCCGGATAAGGTTGTTGGCTCATTCCGGACTGACCATGGTCAAGGTCATGACCATATGCATTACGCGAGGGGTGCAACTGCTTCAATACAGAGGCCACCCCATGTGGGATTTCAACGGGGAGGATGACGCCACCCAGTGCGGTCGCAGGGGGCCAGATCCGGCCGCCACTTTAACGAGAATCTTATACGCTTTGTCCAAGGGAGAAGAAGAAGAATTCCTCCGTGTCAACCCGGAGGGCGGATTCTCCATGTACAGTCCGCCTAGTTGGGTCAGCGGACAATTTCACTTACCTACCAGCCTTTGAAATTCCTGTAGTTGAGTACTTAGTCTAATAAAGTTTAAACGCAGGAGCTGCGCCAGGCTGTGAAGGAAATAAACAACCCTCCTCCACAACCCGAGGACCCGGAACGGTCCCTCGATCCGGACTCCCAAGAAGATCTGGACTTATGTGTGGAGTTAATCGATGGAGTATTTCATCAATTGAGCAAGGACAACTCCTTAGTGGCCATCACGGCTGACTATCCCGCACTACTTCCAGCCTCAAAGGTAACCAAGACCGAAGTCCCAGTATTCTCATGCATTATCTTGCATGCCGTAAACTAATAGTGTTTCGCAGGGTAAATCCTTGAGGCGGAAGGCCGAGCCCATGGTGAGCAGCCAACAAGGGCCGCTAGAGCCAGGCGGGCCGAAAAGAAGTGCGGACCAGATCGAGATTCCGGCGCAACGGTACGGCGTGCGAATTTAACGCCTAGGGTTTATGCCCTTGAGTCTTACTAACGCTCATGATTTTTTTTAGAAAGAAGAGAGCCCGCCGGACTATGTCCGCCGGCCAAGGTTCAAGGCCGGGTCCGGAATCGGAGACGGACACGGGGCGCGCCTCTGGTGCTCCTCCGACAGAGGACGCCGACGGGCTGTCTGCCACCAATTCAGAGGTGGAGAGCGCCTTGAACCACAGGCGTCGCCGGACTATTCTTCGTGACGAGTGTTTTTCCCCAGAGGCGTTGGACGCCTTTAATACAGGAGACGCGTATCTCCGTGCTGCTCAAAATGGTCTAGCTAGAGCCATGGAGCAGTATGTAAAAGACATACAGGTGAGTAGAATTGAAGGTTATATATGTCAGTAGCCCCTGAGACTTGAAACAGTGAAGATAAATGTTTTAAGGATCATGTGCTATGCAGTGTCTTACAAAGAAGAATACGCAACTGTCCCAGGAGCTTGAAGAGTGCAAGGCCCAGCTCGAGGCCGCACTGGCCACTTCAGAAAATGCCAAGGGAACGCCCGCAGGTAATATATGCTTCGAAAGATAATTCCGTTTTGAAATGCAGCAGGTGTGCAACCATGACAATAATAGTGCAGATGGAGCCGGAGTAAATCCGGACAAGCAACAACTCTTACGCCAACTAAAGGCTGGCGAGAGCGTGCTGACGAGGGTGAGGCAAGAGAAGACCAAGCTTCAAGACGCCAATACCCAGCTGAGCGAGGAACTGAAAGATGTTCGTATTCAACTGTCTTCTGCCGTGAAGGAGAATCGGTGACTTCAACGCGGCATTTTTAGTAAGTGCTTGAACGAATCTTCGAAAAAAAGAATTCTGCAAGGAAGTCGGTTGACAGAGCTATGCCTGTAGGTCTTCTGACAGGTCGTCCTGCGGAGGAAATGCCAGGTTCAATGGGAGACCTTCTTCTCGAGCTGTTGCAACTACACGAACGAGTTCGGCAGGCAATGCAAAGCGTCATCCACGCTATGTGGCCGTCCCTCTCCGTGCCCGAAGGCCTTGAAGAGCTTAGAGAGAAGCTGGAGGGAGTGCGGCAGCGCTTCCGGTTGTGGAAGATATCGGCTTGCCGTCAAGGTGCCAGGGAGGCCTGGGTTATGGTGAAGACTCGGTACACGAAGGCTGACCCAAACCACATGGCCGAGGTCGGCCCTATGGGTCCGAATGGAAAGGAGATCCCAGTCAGCTTAGTATATGGCCAGGTGGAGCTGGCTGCAAAGTATTCCCAACAGGACTGTAAATTAGACCGCCTGTTGGATGGTATTGAAGAACAATATGCCGAGTCGGATTGACTCTGTAATTTAAAATGACATGAAAAATGCCTTCTAGCCAGATTGTAGATCGTTTGTCATTGCGGACCTTTTCGCTTCGACCTCTGGACCCTATAGTCCGGAGTGTCTCCGAATACCCTCTCGATTATGTAAGAACCGGGACATGCATGGAGACAAGGCGTAGGGGTCATAAGTGCTTTAGCAGACAAGTGCCCAACTAGTTATGTTATATTACATGGTTAGTAAGAAACATCTTCCAGGGAGAATAGTTATGTTAGGGGTTCCTTTCCCTGGGAGGCATGCCCTAAACTGCATGTCCGAACTGCTAGAAAGAGCAGAAAAGCATCTGGGGGCAGATGAATAAATATGGAAGATCATCTTTTAGTTCACCGACCGAGTATTCCCTTAAGAACGCTAGCTTTCGGCTTCACCCAGTCTGAGGTACACATCCGGCTGACCCGGCAGTAACAATCACAGAGGTGCTCCCTTTACCACCTAGCCGAACGAACGGGAACGTAGGGGTAAGCACAGGAGCCAGGCAACCCAGCTTAGCCAAAATTTAAGTCATATCGATGCATATAATGGTGTATAAAAGGTTAATGCGGAAGTGTCGCACATGTTTTGGGCATGAGGCCCATTTTATATAAACTTCTTGGTAAAGAAGCCCCCATGTATTATGACCGCGGGTAGCGCGTCGGGTATGTGCGAACAATGCACAGGCAAGCCCCTAAGGGCTTGGGAGAAGAAAAAGGGTAGGGAGAAGGAATAAAATCCCGGACAACTAATAAAAATAAAAATAAAAATAAAACAAAGGGACAGAGGAAGGAAACGAACACGGAGTCCGGCGCTAGGCGTAGAATCTTCGTAGGCGTGCTGCGTTCCATGGGTTCGGCTCGAGTCGGTTGTCCGATGCGTTTCGCAGACGGTACGCTCCGCCGGTCAGTACTTGGTCGATTATGAAGGGACCCTCCCATTTGGACTTTAATTTAACTTTTTTCTTGTCCGGCAGGCGTAGAACTAGTTCGCCAACGTTATAAGTTTTGGCCCGTACTTCTCTGCTTTGGTATCTTCGAGCCTGCTGTTGATAGAATGCGGAACGAGCTTTTGCCACATCGCACTCCTCTTCGAATGCATCCAAGCTGTGCTGCCGATCGAGCTCGGCTTCTCTTTCTTCGTACATGCACACTCGAGGTGAGTCATGGATTATGTCGCATGGCAGTTGAGGGAGTCCTGGATTAGTGGGTGTCCGGATAGCCGGACTACCATCATCAGCCGAACTATCATCGGCTGGACTATCATCATCAACCGGACTCCAAGACTATGAAGATACAAGATTGAAGACTTCGCCCCGTGTCCGGATGGGACTTTCCTTGGCATGGAAGGCAAGCTTGGCGATACGGATGCGTAGATCTCCTACGATTGTAACCGGATGGCTCTAGTCCGTAGGACATAACAACAACAACCATTACAATCATACCATAGGCTAGCTTCTAGGGTTTAGCCTCCTTGATCTCCTGGTAGATCCACTCTTGTAAACATCCACAATATCAATATCAATCAAGCAGGACGTAGGGTTTTACCTCCATCAAGAGGGCCCGAACCTGGGTAAAACATCGTGTCCCTCGTCTCCTGTTACCATCCGCCTAGACGCACAGTTCGGGACCCCCTACCCGAGATCCGCCGGTTTTGACACCGACATTGGTGCTTTCATTGGGCTTGATGGCCTCTTCAATCTACAACGACGCAGTCCTGGGTGAGACTTTTCTCCCCGGACAGATCTTCGTATTCGGCGGCTTCGCACTGCGGGCCAACTCACTTGGCCATCTGGAGCAGATCGAAAGCTACGCCCTGGCCGTCAGGTCAGGTTTGGAAGCCTAAACTTCACGGCCGATATCCGCGGGGACTTGATCTTCGATGGATCTGAGCCACAGCCGAGCATGCCGCGCTGTCACGATGGGCATGACCTAACTCTGCCGCCGGACAGCACCTTGGAGGCCGCGCATGAATCCGCTCCGACCCATAGTCCGGAGCTGATAGCTCAGATCAAGGACGGATGGCTGGACACCGCCTCGGGAGCTGCAACTTCTACGGCGATGGAGCCGAACACTTACCTTGTCCCGCATAAAGCTCATGACTCCGAGGTGCCGGACTCCCTGCCGGACTCTGAACCTCCTGCGCCCCTGCCAGTCGAATCCGATTGGGCGCTGATCATGGAATTCACCGCTGCGGACATCTTTCAGCACTCACCCTTCGGCGATATCTTAAATTCGCTAAAGCATCTCTCGCTATCCGGAGAGCCCTGGCCAAACTATGGCCAGGATGGTTGGGACGCGGACAACGAAGAAATTCAGAGCCCACCCACCACCCACTTCGTAGCCACCGTCGACGATCTAACCGACGTACTCGACTACGACTCCGAAGACATCAACGGTATGGACGACGATAACGGAGACTATCAAGAACCAGTGCCTACAGGACACTGGAAGACCACCTCGTCATACGACATATATATGGTGGACACCCCAAAAGATGGGGACGGCGAAGAAGCAACGGAGGTTGATTCCTTAAAGAAACAGCCCAAGCGCCGACGTCAGCGGTGCTGCTCTAAATCCCGCCACAGCAAGAATGGAGATTCCGGCACAGGAGATAATAACACCCCAGAAAGTGCCGAAGACAACCCCCTCCAGCACGATCCAGCACAGGAGGAGGCAGAAGCAAGCCCTCACGAGAGGGCGGCAGACGAAGAGGTCGAGGATGATAATTACTTACCTCCCTCCGGAGACGAGGCAAGCCTCAATGACGACGAATTCGTCGTGCCTGAGGATCCCGTCGAACAAGAGCGTTTCATACGCAGGCTAATGGCCACGGAAAACAGCTTAAAGAAAAAAACAGCAACAGCTTCAAGCTGATCAAGACCTACTGGCCGACAGATGGACCGAGGTCCTCGCGGCCGAAGAGTATGAACTCGAACACCCCTCCAAAAGTTACCCAAAATGCAAGTTGCTCCCCAGACTAGAGTAGGAAGCGTACAAACCTACATCACCAACACACAATACGGCAGACCGACCACCTCGTGGCCGCGACAGAGAGGCGTGCAAGCCCTCCACCAAAACCGTACCCCGGCATCGCTCAAAAAGCATGAGGCCATGAGGGAACGCGCCGGACTTGCGGGATATATTGGAGGACAAGGCAAGACAATCCAGATCTATCTATGGATCACGTGGGCGCCCCAAGACCCACGACGAATACCGTTGCGCCGGATACAACTACTCCGGCCGGGCCGAACACAGCAGACAACGCTCTCTCGAGCTACGTCGCGATATTGCTCAATACAGAGGCGCCGCACACCCACTATGCTTCACTGACGAAGTAATGGATCATCAAATCCCTTAAGGGTTTAAACCCGTTAATATCGAATCCTACGATGGCACAACAGACCCCGCGGTTTGGATTGAGGATTATCTCCTCCATATACATATGGCCCGCGGCGACGATCTTCACGCCATCAAATATCTCCCGCTCAAGCTTAAAGGACTAGCTCGGCATTGGCTTAACAGCCTGCCCGCAGAGTCAATTGGATGCTGGGAAGACCTGGAAGCCGCATTCCTCGACAACTTCCAGGGCACGTATGTGCGACCACCAGACACAGATGACCTAAGCCACATAATCCAGCAGCCAGACGAATCGGCTAGGCAATTCTGGACACGGTTCTTAACAAAGAAAAATCAAATCGTCGACTGTCCGGATGCAGAGGCCCTCGCTGCTTTCAAACATAACATCCGCGACGAGTGGCTGGCCCGCACCTAGGACAGGAAAAGCCGAAATCCATGGCAGCCCTCACATCACTCATGACCCGCTTTTGTGCAGGAGAAGATAGCTGGATAGCTCGCAGCAACAACCTCAGCAAAAACGTTGGCAGTCCGGATACCAAGGACCGCAATGGCAGGTTGCATCGAAACAAAAACAAACGCCGCATTAATGGCGACAACAATGAGGATACGGCAGTCAATGCCGGATTCCGAGGCTCGAAACCCGGTCAACGGAAGAAGCCATTCAAAAGAACCACTCCGGGCCCGTCCAATTTGGACCGAATACTCGACCGCTCCTGTCAAATACATGGAACCCCCGAAAAGCCAGCTAACCACACCAACAGAGATTGTTGGGTATTCAAGCAGGCAGGCAAATTAATCGCCGAAAACAATGACAAGGGGCTACACAGTGATGACGAGGAAGAGACCCGGCCGCCGAACAACAGAGGACAAAAGGGATTCCCCCCTCAAGTTCGGACGGTAAACATGATATTCACAACGCATATCCCTAAGAGGGAGCGGAAGCGTGCACTAAGGGACGCATACGCGATGGAGCCAGTCGCCCCAAAATTCAACCCATGGTCCACTTGCCCGATCACTTTCGATCGAAGAGACCATCCGACCAGTATCCGCCATGGCGGATTCGCCGCATTGGTCTTAGACCCAATCGTCGATGGATTTCACCTCACGAGAGTCCTGATGGACGGCAGCAGTAGCCTGAACCTGCTTTATCAAGATACAGTGCGCAAGATGGGCATAGACCCTTCAAGGATTAAACCTACAAAGACAACCTTCAAGGGCGTCATACCAGGTGTCGAGGCCAGTTGTACAGGCTCAGTCACACTGGAAGTGGTCTTCGGATCCCCGGATAATTTCCGAAGTGAGGAGTTAATCTTAGACATAGTCCCGTTCCGCAGTGGCTATCACGCTCTGCTCGGACGAACCGCGTTCACAAAATTCAACGCGGTGCCGCATTATGCATACCTTATGCTCAAGATGCCAGGCCCTCGTGGAGTCATCACGGTGAATGGAAACACGGAACGCTCCCTCCGAACGGAGGAACATACAGCGGCTCTCGCGGCAGAAGTACAGAGCAGCCTTTTAAGGCAATTTTCGAGTCCGGCCGTTAAACGACCGGACACGGCCAAACGCGCCCGGAGCAACATCCACCAAGACCACCTGGCACGTTCCGAGCATGCGTAGCAATGCGGCCTCAACCCCAGCCCTCGAACAATTGTAAGACAAACTCTCCGCGTACATAATTACGCCCTGGAGATACCATGGGCATAGGGGGAGAGGCACAACCACAATAGACCCAGAGTGCGGTTCGACCACACCAGGGGCTCCCAAGTGTGTCGCTCTTTTTACCTTTTATTTCTCTTTTCTTTTTGTTTTTTTATATACAGAACTCTGTCCGGCGGCGAGCCTGCCGAACTCATTGTGCAACAGCCAGGGAGGGACAAAGGCCGCGACGAACACTCAGGTGGTCTCCATTATGAGCATTAATTTTGTTAAATACACCATTCCGCGGCCTACCCCTGGAGGGAGACGCCTTTAATTCGTCCAAATCCCTTGCTTTCCGCACTATTTGTATCATTCCGCACTCATAGCAGATCTTCTCGAATAAAATGCAGCACTTTTTGCCCATAATTGCATTACCTTATATATATATTCATTTACGACATATTGCATCCATACATTTTGGTACGGCCAAACACACCAGGGGCTTATGTTCCCCGCTTTATGGTGTGATAAAGTCCGAACACTTTCACAAGTGCGGCACCCCGAACTTATAGCATTATATGAATCGGCTCCGAATCATGTCTTGGGTCAATAGTTGGGTTTGCCCGGCTCCCATGTTTGGCACCTTACGTTCCGTTCTATCGGCTAAGGTAGCACTGGGAGAACCACTGCGATTGCGCCCCGGTTGAGCCGGGTTAACGCCTCAGTGGAGAAAGCTAAAACTGACTGTCATGATAAAGCGAGAGACTGGTCGCTGTTTGAGAGGTCCTTTCGGGTCCTTAAAGACCTATGCCGCTTCGAGCGAAGTTCCATATAATGTCCGACGAAGGCGTGGATAGCACCCCTAATTTGGTCTTCCGAATACTAGCGAAATTTAGAATTATAGAATTCTATGGCTAAGTGAGAGTGTTCAAGCACTATAAGTCCGGTTGCCTTGTTCGTTGTGTTGAGCGCCTCCCTAGATGGACCCAAAAATGGGAACAAGAGTGCTCAAGTTTATCCCGAACACCCCAGCACTCATGGCATGGGGGCTGAAGCCGACGACTTGCCATCTCTCAGATTTAATAAACGGCCGCACAGAAGGTAATATTTTAAATTAACAAGCGTTGCTTAGCGCATATGAACAAAGTTTTCAGCGCACAGGATAACACATTGTGAATTTACTCAATAATTACATCCCTGGGGCACTCATCCGCAATCTTGCGGGCACCCTTCAGGACAGTCCTATAGTACATTTCGGACGTACGATATTCCTTGCCCACTGGTGGCGCGTCAGTGATTAGCTTCTCCGCATCCAGCTTGCCCCAATGCACCTTTGTGCGGGCAAGGGCCCGACGAGCTCCTTCAATACAGGCGGAGCGCTTGATAACCTCCACCCAGGGGCATGCATCCAACAACCGTCGCACGAGACCGAAGTAGCTCCCAGGCATGGCCTCTCCAGGCCACAGCCGGACTATGAGGCCCTTCATGGCCTGCTCGGCCGCCTTGTGGAGCTCGACCAGCTGCTTCAGCTGGTCGCTAGGAGGCACCGGATGGCCGGCCTCAGCATACTGAGACCAGAAGACCTTCTCCGTTGAGCTCCCCTCCTCGGCTTGATAGAATGCGGCGGCATCAGACACACTACGAGGCAGATCTGCAAATGCCCCTGGAGAGCTTCGAATACGGGTAAGTAACACGCAATTTACATTCACATGCTTGCTTTGCATAAAAATGCCTTACCCACCGCTATCTTCCTCACCAACTCAATCTCCTGAAGGGACTTATGGGCATCGGCCTTGGCAGTCTTGGCACTTTCGAGAGCCGAGGCAAGCTCGGACTCTCGAGTCTTTGAGTCACGCTCCAAACTCTAATGCTTTTCCATGAGAGCCTGGAGCTCTTGCTGAACCACCGCCACCCGCGCCTCCTGCTTTTCTCGCTCTGCTCGTTCCGCGGCCGCATTGCGTTCGGCCGCAGACACGGCCTCCTTCAGGGTCACCACCTCGTTCGTGGCCCCTGCAGTACCCATGTTATCCTTGTTATTTTTTGTTGCAACCTAAATCCTTTTCTGTAAGGTACAAGTTCAAAGTGGTGTTACTCACCTTCTTTGTCCTGGAGCTGCTTCTTGGCGCGGCCGAGCTCTTGCTCCGCTCGAGCTCCTGGTTCAAAGCACCGACCTCCGCAGTCAGTGCGGCAGAGGACAGCAGCGCAGCCTCCAACCCATATTGACATAATTTTTTAGCAACCCTGCGTATATCTTCTTTTTTTCAGATCCTCAGCCGGCTTTTCTTTCCGAACACCGAACCGAGCATCAGGGGCTACTGTCTATGCGGTATTACATTGCATATTTTTAACTTCTTACCTCAAAGCCTGATAGAAGGCTACTGCAGGCTTCGGTCAGCCTGCTCTTGGCGAGCTGTACCTTCTGAATCACCGCACTCATAATAGTGCGGTGTTCTTCCTCGATGGAAGCGCTCTGGAGCGCCTCCAACAAATTGTCCGGCGCCTCCGGTTGGACGGAAGCCGCCGGCGTCACGGTCTTGCCCTTCGTGCAAAGGGGCCGCCGGCCGGACTCCGGAACCACTGCGGGTTCTGATATGGAGTCCGGCGCAAAGTCCGGGAAGCCGCCTTGTGGCGCCTCCGGAGCCTCCCCCTGATGGGTCCCTTCTTGGGATCCCACCTCGGCGTCCTCGGTGTCGCGA
Source organism: Triticum aestivum (assembly GCF_018294505.1). Classification (NCBI taxonomy): domain Eukaryota; kingdom Viridiplantae; phylum Streptophyta; class Magnoliopsida; order Poales; family Poaceae; genus Triticum; species Triticum aestivum. Next base: position 525,306,937 of record NC_057813.1, on the reverse strand, counting down.
GGGGTGGAGGCCGTCGGGATGGAGTCTACCTCCGACGGAGCCAACGACCCGCTTGATGAAGCGGGGAGATCATCATTGGCCGGACTACAGGTAGCGTGCGGCATCAGAATGACACTATGTGACACAGAAAAAGAAATTATAAATCGCTCAGGAATCTGGATACTTACGATCTCGCTGGAGGCCTGGCCCTTGAAGGCCATTCTTCCTCGCCAACGTTGATGTTGGCGGAGCTGTCCGGGGGAATAGTCCTTCCCCTCTTGGACCCTTCGGCCTCCCCTGTTGGGGAAGCCTTCCTCTTCCTCTCTCCCTCCTCTGGGGGAGAGTCCTCTTTCTCCTCCTCGTTTTCGGGGGAGGAGTCCGCCCCGGAGTCGTCGGACACCTGAAAATGGGACCTCTTTCGAGCACCCGTGGCCTCCTTCTTGGCCTTCTTCTCCGGCACCACGTGCGGTGCCGGAACCAGCAGCCTCGCTAGACGGGCGTCTACTGGGTTTTCTGGCATGGGAGCCGGGCAGATAATCTGCTCCGCCTTCCTCATCTAGTCCTGTCAAAGGAAAAGGGGAAATTAAAACCCGCATAGAGTCAAACTATGAAAAGCAAGTGTCCCGTAAAGGGGTAGAATCACTTACCTCGTCGGCTTGGCGCTACGAGCGAAATCCGCGATCTTCAGTCGCGGATGCGGGGGCTTCGGCGCCCTTAAACAGCACCCTCCAGGCGCCTTCGTACGTCGTGTCGAAGAGCCCGCTTAGCGCCTGGTGCTGTTCCAGATTGAACTCCCACAGATTGAATGCCCGCTCTTGGCATGGGAGAATCCGGCGGACGAGCATGACTCGGACCATGTTAACCAGCCTAAGCTTCTTCACCAGCTTCTGGATACAGGCTTGGAGTCCCGTCAGCTCCTCCAAACTACCCCACAGCAAGCCCTTCTCTTTCCAGGAGGTGAGCTGCGTGGGGATACCAGATCTGAACTCGGGGGCCGCCGCCCACTTAGGGTCGCGCGGCTCGGTGATATAGAACCACCCCGATTGCCACCCCTTGACAGATTCCACGAAGGCCCCTTTGAACCAAAGGACATTGGGAATCTTGCCAACATGGCGCCTCCGCACTCCGCTTGAGTGCCCTTCACTACCTTCGGCTTGACATTGAAGGTCTTGAGCCACAAGCCGAAGTGGGGCCGGATGCAGAGGAAGGCCTCACACACGACGATAAATGCCGAGATGTTGAGGATGAAGTTCGGCGCCAGATCATGGAAATCCAGGCCGTAGTAGAACATGAGCCCCTGGACAAACGGGTGAAGTGGAAAACCCAGTCCGCGGAGGAAGTGGGGAAGAAAAACAACCCTCTCATGGGGCCTGGGGGTGGGGATGAGCTGCCCCTCGTCGGGCAGCCGGTGCGCGATGTCGCCGGACAGGTAGCCGGCGCTGCGCAGTCTTTCGATGTGCTCCTCCGTAACGGAGGAGGTCATCCACTTGCCTCCCGCTCCGGACATAACTGGGGAAAGTTGAGACGAGATGTGCGGGCTTGGGCGCTGGAGCTCGAGTGCGCGGAGATGGATAAGCAAAGGAGGAAGAAGGCGTAGGTGAAAAGGTGAATCCTTATCCCTTATATGGGCGGGCGAAGTCTACGCGTCCCCCACCGGCCTGGTAAAACTCGCTTATCCCCCAAGCGTCACCATCAATGGCGCGGTTGGGTTACCCATGTCCGTATTGATGAGAATCCCAGATTAAGGGGGAACACGATCTCTGCTTCGACAAGACGTGCCAAGGAAACCGCTTCGCTAAATGCGCTGAGGTGGTAGAGTAAAAAACGATTCAAGTAATGGCTTGGTAGTGGCTTGACATCATGCCGCAAAAAAGGTCAACAGATTGAACTTGTGTATATATTATTATCTCTACGGTGAAATGTGGAATTTATTTTGCAGAGCCGGACACTATCCTGGTGTTCACAATCTTCTATCATTCGGAGGAGGAACCCGCCTTGCAATGCCAAGCAATACACGCGCCGGACTTATCGTCATTGAAGCCTGGTTCAGGGGCTACTGAGGGAGTCCTGGATTAGGGGGTGTCCGGATAGCCAGACTACCATCATCAGCCGAACTATCATCGGCCGGACTATCATCATCGACCGGACTCCAAGACTATGAAGATACAAGATTGAAGACTTCGCCGCGTGTCCGGATGGGACTTTCCTTGGCGTGGAAGGCAAGCTTGGCGATACGGATACGTAGATCTCCTACCATTGTAACCGACTCTATGTAACCCTAGCCCTCTCCGGTGTCTATATAAACTGGATGGCTCTAGTCCGTAGGACATAAAAACAACAACCATTACAATCATACCATAGGCTAGCTTCTAGGGTTTAGCCTCCTTGATCTCGTGGTAGATCCACTCTTGTAAACATCCACAATATCAATATCAATCAAGCAGGACGTAGGGTTTTACCTCCATCAAGAGGGCCCGAACCTGGGTAAAACATCGTGTCCCTCGTCTCCTGTTACCATCCGCCTAGACGCACAGTTTGGGACCCCCTACCCGAGATCCGCCGGTTTTGACACCGACAGCAGTACTGCCTTTGCGCCGTATACCATAAAAAATGGTGTGAGTCCGTTAGTGTGATTCGGCGTGGTCCGCAGCCCCTAGAGTACGGAGTCAAGCTCCTCTACCCAGTGCGTGTTAGATTCCTTGAGGGATCGCACTAGTCCGGGTTTGATGCTGCTCATAATGAGACCGTTGTCCTGTTCGACTTGACCGTTAGTTTGAGGGTGATAGACTGAAGCGTAGTCGAGCTTGATGCCCATGTTGTTGCACCAAAGTTTGACTTCATCGGCCGTGAAGTTTGTGCTGTTGTCGGTTATGATGCTGTGGGGGACGCCGTAATGGTGTACGACCCCGGATATGAAGTCTATCACTGGTCCGGATTCGGCCGTCTTTACAGGCTTGGCTTCTATCCATTTGGTGAATTTGTCCACCATGACCAGTAGATATTTTTGCTTGTGGGTTCCTCCTTTAAGGGGTCCAACCATGTCAAGCCCCCAGACCGCAAAAGGCCAGGTAATGGGTATAGTTTGTAGGGCGGTAGGCAGCATGTGGCTTTGGTTGGCGAATAACTGGCAACCAACACATTGTTCCACTAAGTCCTGAGCGTCTGCCCGGGCCGTTGGCCAACAAAATCCGGTACGGAAGGCCTTTCTCACAAGGGCCCGGGTGTAACACCCACGATGCGGCTATATCTCCCACGTGTCGAAGCACGACTTAGAGGCATAACCGCATGGTGGTTTTGTCGCGAGAAGGGTCATCTTCACACAATCCCATGTAATGAACAAGAATGGGATAAAGAGAGTTGGCTTACAGTCGCCACTTCACACAATACATAAATTAAGATCATACATCATTCAAAATACACTCATAGACCGTCTACGGTCAAATCCAAATGAAAAGAAGACAACCCCAAATGCTAGATCCCCGATCGTCCCGACTGGGCACCACTACTGATCATCTGGAAACGATACATAGTAACGACCAAGGTCCTCATCAAACTCCCACTTGAGCTCGGTTGCGCCATCTGCGCTGGTATCCTCGGCACCTGCATCTGTTTTGGTAGAATCTGTGAGTCACGAGGACTCAGCAATCTCACACCCGCGAGATCAAGACTATTTAAGCTCATAGGTAGGAAAAGGGGTAATATGGTGGAGCTGCGGCAAGCACTAAGCGTATATGGTGGCTAGCATACGCAAGTGAGAGCGAGAAGAGAAGCAACGCACCGGTCGAGAAGCTAGTAGTGATCAAGAAGTGATCCTGAAACTACTAACGTCAAGCATAACTCAAACCGTGTTCACTTCCCGGACTCCGCCAGAAGAGACCATCACGGCTACACACACGGTTGATGCATTTTAATGAAGTAAAGTGTCAAGTTATCTACAACCGGACATTAGCAAATTCCCATCTGCCTCATAACCGCGGGCACGGCTTTCGAAAGATAATATACCCTGCAGGGGTGTCCCAACTTAGCCCATCACAAGCTCTCACGGTCAACGAAGGATATACCTTCTCCCGGGAAGACCCGATCAGTCTCGGAATCCCGGTTCGCAAGACATTTCGACAATGGTAAAACAAGACCAGCAAAGCCACCCGAATGTGCCGACAAATCCCGATAGGAGCTGCGCATATCTCGTTCTCAGGGCACACCGGATTGTCCAAACTTCCGATAGGCCAGCCCAGAGTTGCCCCTGGTGACCACCGGCGGTTGACAGGTTGGACCAACACTCGACGGAGCACTGGCCTGGGGGGTTAAAATAAAGATGACCCTCGGGCTCGCGAAAACCCAAGGGAAAAAGGCTTAGGTGGCAAATGGTAAAACCAAGGTTGGGCCTTGCTGGAGGAGTTTTATTCAAAGTGAACTGTCAAGGGGGTCCCATAAATCACCCAACCGTGTAAGGAACGCAAAATCAAGGAACATAACACCGGTATGACGGAAACTAGGGCGGCAAGAGTGGAACAAGTCACCAGGCATAAGGCCGAACCTTCCACCCTTTATCAAGTATATAAGGTGCATTAATTAAACAGGAGATATTGTGATATCCCAAGAATATCCATGTTCCGACCAGGAACAAACTTCATCTTCACCTGCAACTAACAACGCTATAAGAGGGGCTGAGCAAAAGCGGTGACATAGCCAAAAAACGGTTTGCTAGGACAGGATGGTTAGAGGTTTGACATGGCAATAGGGAGGCATGATAAATAGTGGCAGGTAGAGCTAACATAGCGATAGAGCGAGTACTAGCAAAGCAAAGATAGAAGTGATATCGAAGGTATGGTCATCTTGCCTGCAAGGTTCTCAGAGTTGTCGACGGCTTGATCCTCGTTAGCGTACTCAACAGGTTCCTCATGCACGTACTCATGTCCCAGCTCTACCCAAAGCAAGAACACAAGCAAAGGAACCACAATAAATCACGGTGCAATGCACAAGCAACATGATGCAATACATGTCATGATATGCGAGATGTGATATGCAATGCGTATTCGTGCTCTGGGAGGAAAAGGATGAACAAGGCATCAACTTGGCAAACCAAGTATGCCACTGGAAAGATGAGGTGATTTCTGTTGAAATCGATATGAAGATCACCGGAAACGGATGCACGGTTTGCAAATGGCAAGCAAAACAAGAATGGCACAAAGCTGCGATTAACAGCACGATGCTACTTAGCATGCAACAAGAAACTATCCTACAGCACCCCAACATAAAAACAAAACATATGGCAGTGATCTATAGGAGATTCTTAGCAAAAGAGGAACACTGAGCTACAGCTAAATCACACCACAACAGGTTCAAACAAGCATGGCGAAAGTGCAAAAGATATCATCTAGGACATGGCATAAACAGCATCACGAAGCAAAGTTCAGAGCAAGCTATCAACATGCTATAGGAACTTATAATAGAAAAACATGACATGGAATGATTCTACTCAAAGCATAGACCAAAAGTCCCTTAGTGACCATGAGCCAAAAAGGACCAGAAGATATGATGGCACCCATGTAAACATAGCAAGTTTCGTTAACAGATTCAGCAAACAGAGCATGGCAATGACAGAATTACGAAGGCATCTTCGCGAGCTCGATGCACTCACTACAGAGCATTTCATGATAAACTAAGCATGCATCCATCAAGAAGACATGGCATAGAAGCTATACATGGCAAGAACAACATCATAGCATACACGGATCAACTACAACAACCTTGGAGAAATTGAATAACATGTAAACAATCTGCGAGGAAACATTTTGTAGCAAAAGTAGAGCATGAAAATGACATGCTAGACTACTCCATAATTGCAACCAGGGGCTTGGATGGATAGAGCATAACCATATGTTCAAAACACCCTTACGGAAGTATCTCAAAATATGCATGGATCTGTCTGTAGCATCATGTTTACATGGCATCAAATTATCAGCAGAACAGGGACTAAAATCAGCAATATCACGAATCCTAGTTTGCATGCTTGTGCTAGTCACCACATTGATCACAAGAATACATGGTAAGCACCTATGTAAAGATGGCATGGCATAGATCAAAACACATGTAGGGCCCATGTAAATAAGATGCACACATCAATCATGGGAAAAATGACAAAAGTGCATGTTCTGATAAGAATCTGAAACTAACATTATGAAGCACTCTTCCAACAGCATTTCGGGCATCAAGATGAGCTCAAATAAAAATGATAAAATGAGATGAAATTATGTACTCGTCGAGGCGGACAATTCGGTACGATACACACCCAAAACGGAGCCACTGGTGCAAAGTTGTGGTGCGACGAACATGCAACAATATTACTGATAGAAAAATACTTAGTGGATCTCGGGGGAGAAGAAGTCAACCCTAGTCTCAGATCTGGATACGGCTCGGGGCGCAGATCGAGGCGGCAGAGCTTGCAGCCGGCGGCGGCGGCGGGCGGCCGAGGTGGAGGCGGGGGCCTGGCGGACGGGGATCCGCGATGGCGCGGCGACGGGGAT
>NC_057813.1:525290582-525299914 GCF_018294505.1 Triticum aestivum | reverse complement strand
GATTGGCTCGGGCGCCGGCTGGCGGACGCGTCCGGCACGGTCTGGACTTGTCCGGCGGCGCGAGGGGAGCGGGGCTAGAGTCAGGGTGGATTTGATCCGAAATTTCGGAGGGGGAGGTGTTTTTATAGGTAGAAGGAGCTAGGAGGCTCCAAATGAGGTGTAGTTTTCGCCCACACGATCGTGATCCGACGGCGGAGAGCATGGAAGTGACTTAGATGGGTTATTGGGCTGTTTTTGAGGGGTGTTGGGATGCAACTCAAAAGAGGCCTTTGCGGTTATGCGGTTAACCGTTGGAGTATCAAACGACCTCCAAATGGCACGAAACTAGACAGGTGGTCTACCGGTGTTATACCAGGGCCACTTGGCAAGGCTCGGTCCATTCCGAGAATGTTTAACAACCGCACACGAAAAGAGACAAGAGGGGTGCGCCGGTGCATGTGGGAGTGTCAGATTGTGAAACGGACAACAGGGAAAATGCTCGGATGCATGAGACGAACACGTATGCAAATGAGATGCACATGATGACATGATATGGGATGCATGACATGAATAAAATGCAAAACAAAAGACAAAACCCAACCATGGAGGAAATATCATAACACATGGCCGAAAATGGCAAGAGTTGGAGTTACAAAGATGGAAAGTTACATCCGGGGTGTTACAACACTCCACCACTACAAGAGGATCTCGTCCCGAGATCTAGGTCTGAAAGAACTCCAGATATTCAGAGCAGAGGTGATCCTCGCGCTCCCAGGTGGCTTCTCGGTCAGAATGGTGTGACCACTTCACTTTCAGGAATTTGATTGACTTGTTGCGAGTCTTGCGCTCGGTTTCTTCAAGAATAGCAACGGGGTGCTCATGATAAGAGAGATCTTCTTGGAGGTCGATTTCTTCGAAGTTGATAGTGCGCTCTGAGTCTTGAAGCACTTTCGAAGCTGTGACACGTGAAACACATCGTGCACGTTCGCGAAGTTGGACGGAAGGTCAAGTTGATAGGCGAGGTCGCCTCTTTTGCCAATGATCTTGAAAGGACCCACGTATCCAGGGGAAAGCTTCCCTTTGATACCGAAGCGATGAGTGCCTTTCATTGGAGAGACGCGGAGGTAGACATGGTCTCCGATTTCAAAAGTCAACTCACCATGCTTGCTATCATAGTAACTCTTTTGGCGCGATTGCGCGGCTTTGAGATTATCAGGAATGACTTTGCACATATCTTCGGCTTATGTGATCAAGTCGTTGCCAAGAAGTTGGCGTTCACCTGTCTCAGACTAATTGAGAGGAGTACGACACTTTCTGCCATAGAGAATTTCGAATGGGGCCTTGCCCGAACTCGCTTGGAAGCTGTTGTTGTAGGAAAACTCGGCATATGGAAGACAATCTTCCCACTTCATACCGAAAGAGATGACACAAGCCCTGAGCATATCTTCAAGGATTTGATTGACTCTCTCGACTTGGCCACTTGTTTGAGGATGGAAAGCTGTGCTGAAACGAATGTTGGTGCCCATGGCCTTCTGAAAGGAGTCCCAGAACTTAGAAGTGAAGATGCTTCCACGATCTGAAGATATGAATTGTGGAATACTGTGCAAGGAGACAATTCTGGAGGTGTATAGCTCTGCCAGCTGAGCTGCTGTGATAGATTCTTTGATAGGAAGAACATGAACCACTTTAGTAAGCTTGTCAATGACAACGAAGATAGCGTCATTTCCACGCTTGGACTTAGGAAAACCAGTCACAAAGTCCATCTCGATATGGTCAAACTTCCATTCTGGAATAGCAAGAGGTTGGAGGAGACTAGCTGGTCTTAGGTGTTCTGCTTTCACCCTTCTGCAGACATCACATTCATTCACGAATTGAGCAATCTCTCGCTTCATTCGAGTCCACCAATACGACTGCTTGAGGTCATGGTACATCTTTGTACTTCCAGGATGAATGAATAGGAGGGAATTGTGTGCCTCGTTCATGATGACTTTTCTCAAATCACCTTTAGGAACCACAATTCGATCCTCGAAGAAAAGAGTATCTTTGTCATCCAAGCGATAGCACTTGTATTTGGGAATGCCCTTGTCAATACCATGTTTCACCTTCTTCACCATGGTATCCAGGAGTTGTGCCTCACGAATTTGATCTTCCAAAGTAGGAGAGACTATGAGGTTGGCAAGAAAGCCTTGAGGAACAATTTGAAGATTCAGCTTGCGGAAAGCTTCACAAAGATCCGGTTGAAATGGCTTGAGAATTAGACTATTGCAATAAGCCTTTCTGCTCAGAGCATCTGCAATCACATTCACCTTGCCAGGAGTATATTCAATACTCGGATTGTACTCTTGAATCATTTCGACCCATCGAGTTTGCCTGAGGTTAAGGTTGGGTTGAGTGAAGATATACTTGAGGCTGTTGTGATCGGTGAAAATGTCCACTTGCCTTCCCAATAAGAGATGTCTCCATGTTATCAATGCATGGACAACTTCCGCCAACTCAAGATCGTGAGTGGGGTAGTTCTTTTCGTTGGGCTTCAACTGACGAGAGGTATAGGCCACAACTTTATTCTCTTGCATCAACACAACACCGAGACCTTGAAGAGAAGCATCACAGAACACTTCGAATGGCTTGGATTCATCAGGAGGAGTCAAGACATGAGTTGTGACTAGCTTCTCTTTGAGGGTGTTGAAAGCGACGTCACACTCAGGCGTCCAGACATACTTGACATGCTTCTGGAGGAGGTTGGAAAGAGGCTTTGCAATCTTAGAGAAGTTCTCAACGAATCTTCGGCAATAGCTTGCAAGACCAAGAAAACTGCGGAGCTGCTTGACATTCTGAGGAGGTTCCCAATTCACAACTGTGGACACCTTCGCGGGATTAACAGCAATGCCCTTGGTAGAGACGATATGACCAAGATAAAGAACTTCATCAAGCCAGAACTCACATTTGGAAAACTTCGCCTAGAATTGATACTCTTTGAGCTTGTCGAGCACCAATCGCAAATGTTTGGCATGATCCTGCTTATTCTTGGAAAAGACCAAGATATCATCGAGATACACCAGAACAAATTCGTTGGTGTAGGGGTTGAAGATAAAGTGCATCATGCGAGAGAACGTTGGAGGAGCATTGACAAGGCCGAAAGACATGACAGTATATTCATAAGAACGAAAGCTTGTTCTGAATGTTGTCTTGGGAATATCTTGTTCACGAATGCGAATCTGATGATAACCCATACGAAGGTCAAGCTTGGAGAATACTTTAGCGCCTTTGAGTTGCTCGAAAAGCTCATTGATGTTGGGACGTGGATACTTGTTCTTGATTGTCTTCTTGTTCAATGGACGGTAATCGACGCAAAGTCGGTCCGTGCCATCCTTCTTCTGGACAAAAAGAACTCCACAACCCCATGTAGATGAACTCGGTCTGATCAAACCCAGACGCTCTTGTTCATCGAGCTGTTTCTTCAATTCCTTCAGCTCCATAGGTCCAAGCTTGTATGGACGCTTGCAAACGGGTTCAGTTCCAGGCTCAAGATCAATAACGAACTCGACTGGCCAATGAGGAGGCATACCCGGAAGCTCTTCTGGAAAGACATCTTGGTACTCACAAACGACTGGAATTTGAGAAATAGCATCCAACTCGCCCTTCTCATTGAGAGAAAACAACCGAATGGTGTCATCGCGAGTGGCATAGATGATAACATCCTCAGAAGGGTGTGTCAATTGAATTTGCCTGGCAGCACAATCAAGCTGAGCCTTGTGCTTAGAAAGCCAGTCCATCCTGAGAATTAGGTCAATATCAGAGTCGCCAAGAACAACTGGAGAAGACAGAAATTTACAGTCGTCCATCTTGATGGAAACATCCGGAACCATGGAGCTTGCGTTCATGAATTTACCCGGAGAGACAACTGATAACGGTCTAGGCAAAACATGAAAAACCATCTCATGCTTAGATGAAAAAGGTCTTGAGATGAAACTATGCGATGCACCAGTATCAAATAAAACTTTTCAGGAATATCATTAACTTGAAGATTACCCATGATCACATTTGAAGAATCCTATGCCTGAGCTGCATTCATCATGTTGACCTTTGCAAACTTGGAATTATGCTTGACCACTGCATTGCTTGAAGAACTCACAGGAGGAGGAGGAGGAAGGCGCCTTTGATTGAAGCATTTGTTCGCATAGTGACCTTACTACCGGCACTTGCTGCAAGTCACTTCTGAGAGCGGACGATAATAAGGAGCATTTGACCTTGGAGCATGAGACTGAGACTTGTTCTGATAGCCTGGGTTGGGTGGGTGGGAAGATCCACGACCACCTGAGTTCTTCTGCTGGTAAGGCTGACGAAACGGAGGAGGAGGAAGGTAGAACTTCTGCTGCTTAGCTTCCACTTGTGAGGAAGAAGAAGACTGCACTGCATCCCTGATTCTCTTCTTAGAAGCCTCACACTTGAGCTGAGCACGTTCTTTCTTGAGTGCCATATTGTAGAATTGATCAAACTGAGTAGGCTCAACAAGAACGAGAGCTAACTGCAGATCCTCTCTAAGGACACCTCTCAATTGATAGATCATACTCTTCTCATCAGGAACATCTTGCTTAGCGAAGCGAGCAAGTTTCTGAAACTGCTTGTTGTATTCGTACACTGACATGTTGCCTTGCTTGAGATTGCGGAACTCCTCACGCTTGCTCTCAACAACACTGGTAGGAATGTGGTGAGCTTTAAAGGCCCGACAGAAGTCAGTCCAAGTAATCACTCGACCTCCTCTGGAATCCTTGTATTGCTGGAACCAATCAGCTGCTTGATCCTTGAGCTGAAAAGAAGCGAACTTGACATAGTGCTTAGGCCTGACATTGCTGCATTCAAAATGCTTGTTGATATCAACGAGCCAATCATCGGCGTCTGTGGCCTCGACACAGTAGCTGAAAGACATCGGCTGATTTGCAAGGAATTGGTTGGGGTAGGAAATTGAGGCTGATGATTGAACTGCCCTTGACCATGATTTCCTTGGATGCGTTGGCCTTGGTTGCGCTCTTGCATGAGCTGATTCATCATCCGGGCATTGGCGTTTGTGGCTGCCATCAAAGCTTGCCATGCCTCCGGAGGCGGAGGTGGAGGTGGAGGGTTCGCCTGACTCCCATCATTGCGTTCCGGATTCTGACGCGTTGGCGGAGCCATCCTGAAGAGGGTGACATCCGTTAGCATCTTGATAGACAGATAGACAAGTTGAATCAACGGATAGAAATTGCAACATATAGTCTTCACAATAAACATTCGAACAAGGATGAACGAATGAATTCCCAAAGTTAACATCACACGTCCATTAAGGTGAGAAGCCACTTGATAAGAGATTGATGAATGAAATAAACAAGGTACAACTGGAACAAATAAGAGGTAAGGATTACCCAATCACAAACCAAATATCTGCGGGAAGAAATGCTAGAGCTACTTGAATCACACCTATAAACTCCCGAAACTTTCTGGTTATGCAATCAGGTGTTGGGGATACAGGGGAAGCAATATATCTCACCCAAACTAACAATCCCTACATCCAGCTGTATCCATCCGTCAACACATAACCAAGAAACCTTCGGAAATTGTGTACCTCAACCTTCGAAAAGCATCCGTTATACGAGTTATGGCAATACTCCCGAACTCCCGCCCCAATACTAGGTGGCGTCGAGGTTATCTCACCAACAACTGCATAAAAGAGATTTTCGATGTCGGCAAAACTCAAGTATTCCAGAACTGCAACGATAAAATTGTGACGAAAACACCTCGGAGCTCAACTCCCCGGGTCAAAGCCACATAATAGACAGGAGGCACCAAGAACAATGTTCTCGTCACAAAACCATCGGAACGATTCCAAGATACCCGCGTGATCCTAAATTTTTTTTAGGGAAATTTGAGGAGAGGAAAGTCAAAACATCTACGTCAGGAGACCTCACCAGAGCGACGAAGGGACTGAGGAGTAAAAAGAATCCTACTCTCCGATATATATAATCCTAAGACTCAAAACATTTTTGTTCTAGACTCAACATCGCCAGCAAACAATCAAGCAGGGGGCTCCTAAGTCGGGGATGGCTCTGATTACCAACTTGTAACACCCACGATGCGGCTATATCTCCCACGTCTCGAAGCACGACTTAGAGGCATAACCGCATGGTGGTTTTGTCGCAAGAAGGGTCATCTTCACACAATCCCATGTAATGAACAAGAATGGGATAAAGAGGTTGGCTTACAATCGTCACTTCACACAATACATAAATTAAGATCATAAATCATTCAAAATACACTCATAGACCATCTACGGTCAAATCCAAATGAAAATAAGACAACCCCAAATGCTAGATCCCCGATCGTCCCGACTGGGCACCACTACTGATCATCTGGAAACGATACATAGTAACGACCAAGGTCCTCATTAAACTCCTACTTGAGCTCGGTTGCGCCATCTGTGCTGGTATCCTCGGCACCTGCATCTGTTTTGGTAGAATCTGTGAGTCACGAGGACTCAGCAATCTCACACCCGCAAGATCAAGACTATTTAAGCTCATAGGTAGGAAAAGGGGTAATATGGTGGAGCTGCGGCAAGCACTAAGCATATATGGTGGCTAGCATACGCAAATGAGAGCGAGAAGAGAAGCAACGCACCGGTCGAGAAGCTAGTAGTGATCAAGAAGTGATCCTGAAACTACTTACGTCAAGCATAACTCAAACCGTTTTCACTTCCCGGACTCTGCCGAGAAGAGAAGTGTCAAGTTAAGTGTCAAGTGTCAAGTTATCTACAACCGGGCATTAGCAAATTCCCATCTGCCTCATAACCGCGGGCACGGCTTTCGAAAGATAATATACCCTGTAGGGGTGTCCCAACTTAGCCCATCACAAGCTCTCACGGTCAACGAAGGATATACCTTCTCCCGGGAAGACCCGCTCAGTCTCGGAATCCCGGTTCGCAAGACATTTTGATAATGGTAAAACAAGACCAGCAAAGCCACTCGAATGTGCCGACAAATACCGATAGGAGCTGCGCATATCTTGTTCTCAGGGCACACCGGATTGTCCAAACTTCCGATAGGCCAGCCTAGAGTTGCCCCTGGTGACCACCGGCGGTTGACAGGTTGGACCAACACTCGAAGGAGCATTGGCCTTGGGGGTTAAAATAAAGATGACCCTCGGGCTCGCGAAAATCCAAGGGAAAAAGGCTTAGGTGGCAAATGGTAAAACCAAGGTTGGGCCTTGCTGGAGGAGTTTTATTCAAAGCGAACTGTCAAGGGGGTCCCATAAATCACCCAACCGTGTAAGGAACGCAAAATCAAGGAACAAAACACCGGTATGACGAAAACTAGGGCGGCAAGAGTGGAACACGTCACCAGGGATAAGGCCGAGCCTTCCACCCTTTACCAAGTATATAAGGTGCATTAATTAAACAGGAGATATTGTGATATCCCAAGAATATCCATGTTCCGACCAGGAACAAACTTCATCTTCACCTGAAACTAACAACGCTATAAGAGGGGCTGAGCAAAAGCGGTGACATAGCCAAAAACGGTTTGCTAGGACAGGATGGTTAGAGGTTTGACATGGCAATAGGGAGGCATGATAAACAGTGGCAGGTAGAGCTAACATAGCGATAGTGCGAGTACTAGCAAAGCAAAGATAGAAGTGATATCGAAGGTATGGTCATATTGCCTGCAAGGTTCTCAGAGTTGTCGATGGCTTGATCCTCGTTAGCGTACTCAACAGGTTCCTCGTGCACGTACTCGTCTCCCGGCTCTACCCAAAGCAAGAACACAAGCAAAGGAACCACAATAAATCACGGTGCAATGCACAAGCAACATGATGCAATACATGTCATGATATGCGAGATGTGATATGCAATGCGTATGCATGCTCCGGGAGGAAAAGGATGAACAAGGCATCAACTTGGAAAACCAAGTATGCCGCTGGAAAGATGAGGTGATTTCGGTTGAAATTGCTATGAAGATCGCCGGAAACGGATGCACGGTTTGCAAATGGCAAGCAAAACAAGAATGGCACAAAGCTGCGATTAACAGCATGATGCTACTTAGCATGCAACAAGAAACTATGCTACAGCATCCCAACATAAAAACAAAACATATGGCAGTGATCTACAGGAGATGCTTAACAAAAGAGGAACACTGAGCTACAACTAAATCACACCACAACAGGTTCAAACAAGCATGGCAAAAGTGCAAAAGATATCAGCTAGGACATGGCATAAACAGCATCACGAAGCAAAGTTCAGAGCAAGCTATCAACATGCTACAGGAACTTATAATAGCAAAATAAGACATGGCATGATTCTACTCAAAGCATATATCAAAAGTCCCTTAGTGACCATGAGCCAAAAAGGACCAGAAGATATGATGGCACCCATGTAAACATAGCAAGTTTCGTTAACAGATTCAGCAAACAGAGCATGGCAATGACAGAATTCCGAAGGCATCTTCGCGAGCTCGATGCACTCACTACAGAGAATTTCATGATAAACTAAGCATACATCCATCAAGAAGACATGGCATAGAAGCTATACACAGCAAGAACAACATCATACCATACACGAATCAACTACAACATCCTTGGCAAAATTGAATAACATGTAAACAATCTGCCAGGAAACATTTTGTAGCAAAAGTAGAGCACAAAAATGACATGCTAGAGTACTCCATATTTGCAACCAGGGGCACGGATGGATAGAGAATAACCATATGTTCAAAACACCCTTACTGAAGTATCTCAAAATATGCATGGATCTCTCTGTAGCATCATGTTTACATGGCATCAAAATATCTGCAGAACAGGGACTAAAATCAGCAATATCACGAAGCCTAGTTTGCATGCTTGTGCTAGTCACCAGATTGATCACAAAAATACATGGTAAGCACCACTGTAAAGATGGCATGGCATAGTTCAAAACACATGTAGGGCTCAAGTAAATAAGATGCACACATCAATCATGGCAAAAATGACAAAAGTGCATGTTCTGATAAGAATTTGAAACTAACATTATGAAGCACCCTTCCAACAGCATTTCGGGAATCAAGATGAGCTCAAATGAAAATGATGCAATGAGATGAAATGATGTACTCATCGAGGCAGACAATTAGGTACGCTACACGCCCAAAGCGGAGCCACGGGTGCAAAGTTGTGTAGCGACGAACATGCAACAAAATTACTGACAGAAAAAGACTTAGTGGATCTCGGGGGAGAAGAAGTCAACCCTAGTCTCAGATTTGGATCCGGCTCGGCGCGCGGATCGAGGCGGCGCCGGAGTTGGCCAGGAAGAGGATGGCCGGAGGAGGACGAGCTGGCCGGGCGGAGGCAGCGGCCCGGAC
>NC_057813.1:525215479-525290255 GCF_018294505.1 Triticum aestivum | reverse complement strand
AGGCGGCGCGCGGCAGCCGGGGCCACGTGGCGGTTCGCGATTGGCTCGGGCGGTGGCTGGCGGACGCGTCCGGCGTGGTCCGGACGTGTCCAGCGGCGCGAGGGGAGCGGGGCTAGGGTTAGGGTGGATTTGATCTGGAATTTCGGAGGGGGAGGTGTTTTTATAGGTAGAAGGAGCTAGGAGGCTCCAAATGAGGTGTAGTTTTCGCCCACACGATCGTGATCCGACGTCGGAGAGCATGAAAGTGACTTAGATGGGTTATTGGGCTGTTTTGGAGGGGTGTTGGGCTGCAACTCAAAAGAGGCCTTTGCGGTTATGCGGTTAACCGTTGGAGTATCAAACGACCTCCAAATGGCACGAAACTTGACAGGCAGTCTACCGGTGTTATACCAGGGCCACTTGTCAAGGCTCGGTCCATTCCGAGAAAGTTTAACACCCGCACACGAAAAGAGACAAGAGGGGTGCGCCGGTGCATGTGGGAGTGTCGGATTGTGAAACGGACAACGGGGAAAATGCTTGGATGCATGAGACGAACACGTATGCAAATGAGATGCACATGATGACATGATATGAGATGCAAGGCATGAATAAAATGCAAAACAAAAGACAAAACCCAACCACGGAGGAAATATCATAACACGTGGCCGAAAATGGCAAGAGTTGGAGTTACAAAGATGGAAGGTTACATCCGGGGTGTTACACCGGGCTGCGGCGTGGTGCCCGCCGAGACCGGCATGAATTTCAGCCAAAAGGTCTCGCCCTTACTCTTCGGAGATACACGTTTGAAGGACTCCGTTGTGCTTTTCTTGTAAAGCTCTCCCTCGTGGACTTTGTAGGCTTTAGATCGCCGCACTATGCAGCGGGCCTCGTTTTGGTCCTCGGGAAGTTCCTGCCTAGTTAGGTAGGCTAGGAATGGTTCTGTCCAAGGGGCTATGACTACCATTATTGAGTGGGATGACAGCGTTGTTTCGTTTGTGGAGCCCCCAACTGTGTCAGAATGTTCGGTGAGGGGCAGTGTGGTTGTGTCCGGGCTATTGTTTCCGGACTCTCCTTCCCATGATACGGATGGCTTGAACAGCCTCTCTAGGAAGATGTTGGGAGGGACGGCCTCGCGCTTGGCGCCAATGCGTGCCAACACGTCTGCTGCTTGGTTATTTTCCCAGGCTATGTGATGAAATTCGAGCCCCTCAAACCGAGCTGACATCTTTAAGATGGCGTTGCCGTAAGCTGCCATTTTCGGATCCTTGGCGTCGAAGTCTCCATTTATTTGGGATATTGCGAGGTTTGAATCCCCGCGGACCTCTAGGCGCTGAATGCCCATGGAGACTGCCATCCGGAGACCAAGTAAAAGGGCCTCGTATTCGTCTGCATTGTTGGAATCCGTGTACATTATTTGAAGTACATATTGGACTGTATCTTCAGTTGGGGACATCAGAACGACGCCAGCCCCCAGGCCAGCCAACATTTTGGAGCCGTCGAAGTGCATGATCCAGTTGGAGTATGCGCCGTACTCTTTAGGGAGTTCGGCTTTAGTCCATTCGGTGATGAAGTCGGCCAAAACCTGTGACTTAATAGCTCGCCTTGGCTTGTAAGTTATGTCGAACGGGAGGAGCTCGATGGCCCATTTGGCAATCCGGCCCGTTGCATCGCGGTTGTTTATAATATCACTAAGGGGTACTTCGGATGCCACTGTTATTGAGCACTCTTGAAAGTAGTGTCGCAGCTTCCGGGATGCCATGAACACCGCATACGCTATCTTTTGATAATGCGAGTATCGTGACTTGCATGGAGTTAGTACAATGGACATGTAGTACACTGGTTTTTGGAGGGGGAACTTGTATCCGTCCGCTTCTCGTTCGACGACGAGCACCGCGCTTACAACTTGATGGGTTGCCGCGATGTATAATAGCATTGGTTCGCCCGTGTTGGGCGCGGCCAGGACCGGATTTGTTGCCAGTATGGCTTTTATTTCTTTGAGTCCGGCCGTGGCGGCATCCGTCCACTCGAATTGTTCGGTGCGCCGTAGGAGGCAATAGAGGGGTAATGCCTTTTCTCCTAAGCGGGAGATAAAGCGGCTTAGAGCCGCCACGCATCCTATCAATTTTTGTATTTGTTTGAGGTCCTTTGGGGTATCCAATTATGACAGAGCTCGTATCTTGGCTGGGTTTGCTTCAATTCCTCTACCGGATACGATGAAGCCCAAGAGCTTTCCGGCTGGTACGCCGAAAACGCATTTTTCTGGGTTGAGCTTAATGTCATATGTTCGGAGATTGTCGAACGTGAGCCTCAAGTCGTCTACTAGAGTATCGACGTGTTTTGTTTTGACGACCACGTCATCTACGTATGCTTCAACTGTTTTGCCGATCTGGTTGGCCAGACATGTCTGAATCATGCGCTGATATGTTGCGCCGGCGTATTTGAGCCCGAAGGGCATCGTGTTGAAACAAAATGGGCCGTATGGGGTGATGAATGTCGTTGCGTCTTGGTCTGACTCTGCCATCTTGATTTGGTGGTAGCCAGAGTATGCATCGAGGAAACACAATGAGTCGTGTCCTGCGGTGGCGTCGATGATTTGATCAATTCGGGGGAGTGGGAAAGGGTCCTTTGGGAAGGCCTTATTTAGGTCTTTGAAATCGACACATAGGCGCCAAGATTTGTCCTTCTTTGGTACCATCACCAGGTTTGCTAGCCAGTCCGGATGTTTTACGTCCCTGATGAATCCGACTTCCAACAGTTTTGCTAGCTCCTCTCCCATGGCTTGTCTCTTGGGTTCGGAAAAACGCCGTAGAGTTTGCTTGACGGGTTTAAACCCTTTTAGGATGTTCAGGCTGTGCTCAGCCAGCCTGCATGGGATTCCTAGCATATCTGAGGGGTGCCAGGCAAAAATGTCCCAATTTTCTCGCAGGAATTCTCTGTGTGCGGCGTCTACATCGGGTTTTAGTTGTGCCCCGATGGAGGCCATTTTTGTGGGGTCCGTTGGATGGACTTGGAATTTGACTATTTCGTCCGCTGGTTTGAAAGAGGTGGACTTGGATCTCTTGTCTAGTATCACATTGTCCCTGTCCACTGTGGAGCGCAACGTGGTTAGTTCCTCGGCCGCTAGGGCCTCGGATAATGCCTCCAAGGCCAGTGCGGCTGTCTTGTTTTCGGCGCGGAGCGCTATGTCCGGATCACTTGCGAGAGTGATGATTCTGTTGGGTCCAGGCATTTTGAGCTTCATGTACCCGTAATGGGGTATGGCTTGGAAAATTGTAAATGATTCTCGCCCTAGCAGAGCATCGTATCCGCTGCTGAACGGGGCCACTTGAAACGTGACCTCCTCGGATTTGTAATTACCCGGCGTACCGAACACCACATCCAGTGTGATTTTTCCTGAGCAGCACGCTTCCCGACTTGGAATTATTCCTCTAAAGGTTGTGTTGCTTCGCTCAATGCGGCTCAGGTTAATTTCCATTTTTCGCAGGGTTTCCTCGTAGATGAGGTTGAGTCGCTGCCACCATCCATGAGTACCTTTTGTAACTCGGAAGTCGTCCACTATCGGACTGAGGACCAATGCGGCTGGTGCTCGGGCTGTCCGGAATTTAGGTTCGTCACTGGCATTAAAGGTAATAGCCGTGTCACTCCATGGGTTTATTGTTGCTACTTGGTAGACTTCGACAAGGTTGCGGAGCGTTCGTTTCCTCGCATTGTTTGATGTGAAGGTCTCAAAGACTATCGACACCGTACTGGCATTTTTGGGGAGGTATTCTTCGGGTGCTGGAGTTAGAAGCTCCTCGCCACTTCGGGCCACCTGCCGGAGTATCCAACATGCTCTAAGGCTGTGAGCTGGTGTGGCTTCACCTGAATTATGAATTTTACAGTGTCCATTGAGCCATCCCTCCAGTACGGTCCCATACCCTGTAGAGGGTTTTTGTTTTTGATGTTTGGCTCAGATGCCTGGCGATAATGCGCCCTTTTGTTTCAGACTCGTGTTGTATTCGGGGCCGGATTGTCCCAGAATTTATCTTCAGTTTTCCGAACGCTTTCAGTCGCATAGTACTTTCGTACTATGGATGTTAAGTCGGCGAATCGTGTAATTTCGCGGCGACTTATGGCGTTGAGGATTCCGATGTCCATGCAGTTGTTACAGAAGAATGAAATTGCTTCTTTCTCGCGGCAGTCCTTTATCATGTTCATAACCAGGAGGAATCTGGCCCAGTGGTGGTGTACTGTTTCCCCGGGCTCTTGCCGTATTTGGGATAAATCCCGCATAGTTGGGTGGGCGGGTGGATTTAAATCTGGAACCTTGCCCGATGTAAGATTCAGGGGCCAAGAGGTTTCTGAATTCGGAAGCTTGCTTTCTTGGACATTATTCAATGAATCAGGTCTGCTGCCTGACTTTAGGTTCAGGGTTTGGGTGACATCCTCCCCTCTGCGGGTGTCCGGCTTGGAGGGATCGGGAATCAGGACACATCTGGTCCTTAGGGCGGGCGAAGACTCGCCACATTGTTCTTCCACCACTTCGACGTGATGGGTGACCTGGGGAGAGTCGATCTCTCTCTGATCGGGTTTAAGCCCAATCTGGCCGTAATCTGTAGCGACTCCCAGGTCCGCAATGCGATCCAAGAGCTAGTTCAGGGAGAGGAGCTCCGTCAGATCTAACTGCTTGGCAAGCTCCGAGCTGATGTGAATATTGATTTCGATGGCCCGAGAGGTAATCATCGGCGCGGCGGCCGAACATGCGGTCATCAAAAACCTGCCTAGCCGGAGAGTCTGGCTGACAGCCAAAGCTCCTTTAGCAACGGCGCCGTCTTTAAAGACGAGGTGTGGCATCCTTCCTGATGGTGACGACATAGAGGAACTCTCAATGAAAGCACCAATGTCGGTGTCAAAATCGGCGGATCTCGGGTAGGGGGTCTCGAACAGTGCGTCTAGGCGGATGGTAACAGGAGACAAGGGACACGATGTTTTTACCCAGGTTCGGGCCCTCTTGATGGAGGTAAAACCCTACTCCTGCTTGATTAATATTGATGATATGGGTAGTACAAGAGTAGATCTACCACGAGATCAGAGAGGCTAAACCCTAGAAGCTAGCCTATGGTATGATTGTTGTTCGTCCTACGGACTAAAACTCTCCGGTTTATATAGACACCAGAGAGGGCTAGGGTTACACAGAGTCGGTTACAATGGGAGGAGATCTTCATCTCGTATCGCCAAGCTTGCCTTCCACGCCAAGGAAAGTTCCATTCGGACACGGGACGGAGTCTTCAATCTTGTATCTTCGTAGTCTGGGAGTCCGGCCAAAGGTCATAGTCCGGCCAGCCAAACACCCCCTAATCCAGGACTCCCTCAGCGACCATCACGTTTCTTGTTTCTACCACTGCCACACACACACAAGTGATTCCCACGACGCCACTCCAACCCACGGCACGACGTCCCCCGACGTGGACATGGATCCTCTGACGTGGCTATCACTGCCTTGCCCTGCCTTGCCACGCTTATGGGTCCCACTTGTCAGTGACAGAATGGTAGGATTGTTTGCGTCAGGTGATCCTCATCCCTCTCGCCCCCACCGCTCCTCTGCCTTTGTGTGCATGACATGCGGGCCATCTAAACTGCGGCGACCATCAACTTTGTACCATAGACACACCCGATACGATGCGGTTTGCCTGCTCCGCTGCTGTGCTCCGATCCATACTTCCGCACCATCGAATTTTCATCCAGCGGCTATGACACATTTCGTCCCGGGCATCAATCCTCTGCTAGAGTACTTATGTACTATAGGTAGTACCTGCCGATCTGGCCATCTACGCCTCGTAACACCCCGACGCCCAGCTGTGGCACACTCGCCATGGCCACGCCACCACTGGCCGGTTCATCTCGAACGAGTGAGTCACGAACCATGCCACCACCATGAGAATGACATGTGAGCCAGCCGCATTTAAGGTCCGCATGTCATTGACTCATTGTCCGGGCACTAAGCCACTGAAGTTCGGTCCCATGGGCCTCGAGAGGGAAATGTAACTCCTGCGGCAGGCCTTGTGGTGCTCCCGCAGTACGAGCTCGTGCCAAAACTGGAATTTGTTTCTTACTACTACCAACTAGTACTCGTAAGGTACACGTGCATTGCACGCATGAGATTCTGGTGGTTTGTGCATTATGCTTCTACATGTGGAGTTTTCTGGATTCTAACATGTGGCAAAATCTGGTGGAATGTAAGGTTAGGCAAGTTTGATTAACTTAGGTGAGTGTTTGGTTCAAGCCACACCTTAGGCAAGCCAAACTACGGCCCCACATGATATACACACAAAAAATGTGGCAAGATTCCCTTAGGATTGCCAACTTGTGGCTCTCATTTTGAAGAATAATAACTTTGCCTAAGCTTAGTTGTGGCAAAGTTAGTCATGAATTAAGTTCGACCATGGAGTCTTCTAGATTATACATGTGGCAGAATTTGGTGGATGATATCCAACGACCAGTAGTGCTCGGATTTGCCATCTTTCTACCGTCGGATTGGCTTCATCCAACGACCAACTTTCAAAGTTTTTCACACACTATATAGGGGGTATAGATATAGATGTGCCGGTCCGTTGCAATGGATCCAAAGTATATCTATTTAGTGGAGTGCACTCTAAACACATTATCTATTTATTTTTCTCTAACCTTTCGTAGCCATGCAACCAAGCCACATAAGATTCATGGGTGCCCCCCACATCATATTATTCATACTACGTTGATTGAAAAAAAAAGATAAATCACCCAAAATAAGATTTTCCCGTTTTTTGTTCCTACGATGTTGTGTCGTGCACGTACCTACAAGTTGTATAGTGGTAGTACTAGTAATATAGTTAGGAGTACAAACTTGGTACTAGTAGGAGTAGTACTAGTACAGAATGCTCCTACTCTATCAACGAGTCCCATCTGACACCAAATTTCTTTGCTTTGGTGCTACGGCTAGATCTTCCCCTCGTTTTTGTTTTCCAACCTAGCGGCGGGCGCGGTGTCGGTTTTATCAACGGCGGTCCCACATGAAAGTGAAAATGCTAGGCAACACGCCTTCCCTAAGCTATGTGTCGTGCCGGACGGGTCGTGGAGTACTCCCGATTCCCGGGCGTGTGGGGATGCGACGCGAACGCGGCAGGCCTTTTCCTTTTACTAGCAATGTGCCCGTGCGTTGCGACGGATCCAAAGTAGTAGAATAGTAGTATTTGTTCACAAACTTGAAAGAAATCACTATTGTTTTGATATACTCCTAATATATTACTCCCTCCGTACCTAAATATTTGTCTTTTTGAAATTTCAAATGGACTATCACATACGGATTATATAGACATATTCTAATGTTTCTAGCAAGATGCCCGCGTGTTGCACGAAGTTGATGGAAAAGGTAAGCACAACTTATAAATGGACGGATGGAGTATGATATGTCTCCAACGTATCTACTTTTCCAAACACTTTTGCTCTTGTTTTGGACTCTAACTTGCATGATTTGAATGAAACTAACCTGGACTAACGCTGTTTCCAGCAGAATTACCATGATGTTGTTTCATGTGTAGAAAACGAAAGTTCTCGGAATATCCTGAAAATCCTCGGAGGCACTTTTTGGAAAATATAAAAAATACTGGAGAAAGAATCAAGACCAGGGGGCCCACACCCTGTCCACGAGGGTGGGGGGCACGCACTTCCCCTGGGCGCGCCCCCCTGTCTCGTGGCCCCCCTGAGGCTCCGCCGACCTCAAATCCAACTCCATATATTCTGTCTCGCGGAGAAA
Organism: Triticum aestivum; assembly: GCF_018294505.1. Classification (NCBI taxonomy): domain Eukaryota; kingdom Viridiplantae; phylum Streptophyta; class Magnoliopsida; order Poales; family Poaceae; genus Triticum; species Triticum aestivum. The sequence goes on along the minus strand of NC_057813.1, from coordinate 525,282,505 downwards.
AAAATCAGAGAGAAAGTTTCATTGCATTTTACGATACGGAGCCGCCGCCAAGCCCTAATCTCGCTCAGGAGGGCTGATCTGGAGTCCGTTCGGGGCCCCTGAGAGGGGGATTCGTCACTATCGTCATCATCAACCATCCTCCATCACCAATTTCAAGATGCTTACCGCCGTGCGTGAGTAATTCCATCGTAGGCTTGCTGGACGGTGATGGCTTGGATGAGATTTATCATGTAATCAAGTTAGTTTTGTTAGGGTTTGATCCCTAGTATCCACTATGTTCTGAGATTGATGTTGCTATGTCTTTGCTATGCTTAATGCTTGTCACTAGGGCCCGAGTGCCATGATTTTAGATCTGAACCTATTGTGTTTTCATGAATATATGTGTGTTCTTGATCATATCTTGCAAGTCTATAGTCACCTATTATGTGTTATGATCCGACAACCCATTAGTGACAATAATCAGGATACTTCTCGGTGATGACCGTAGTTTGAGGAGTTCATGTATTCACCATGTGTTAATGCTTTGCTCCGGTTCTCTATTAAAGGGAGGCCTTAATATCCCTTAATTTCCACTAAGACCCCGCTGCCACAGGAGGGTAGGACAAAAGATGTCATGCAAGTTCTTTTCCATAAGCACGGATGACTATATTCGGAATACATGCCTACATTACATTGATGAATTGGAGCTAGTTCTGTGTCACCCTATGTTATAGCTATTACATGAGGAATCACATCCGACATAATTATCCATCACTGATCCATTGCCTACGAGCTTTTCACATCTTGTGTTTCGCTTATTTACTTTTCCATTGCTATTGTTACAACCAGTACAAAACCCAAAATATTACTTTTGTTATCGTTACCATTACTATCATACTACTTTGCTACTAAATACTTTGCTGCAGATACTAAGTTATCCAGGTGTGGTTGAATTGACAACTCAACTGCTAATACTCAAGAATATTCTTTGGATCCCCTTGTGTCGAATCAATAAATTTGGGTTGAATATTCTACCCTCGAAAGCTGTTGCGATCCCCTACACTTGTGGGTCATCAAGACTAATTTCTGGCGCCGTTGCCGGGGAGCATAGCTCTATTCTCTGAGTCACTTGGGATTTATATCTGTTGATCACTATGAAGAACTTGAAGACGCTAAAACCGATATTTATCCCTCAACTACAAGGGGAGGTAAGGAACTGCCATCTAGCTCTGCACTAGATTCTCCTTCTGTTATGAATAAGCTTGCGACACCTAAAACTGCTACTGCTATGAATTTTGATATGTCGCATGTTATCGATGATGCCACTTCTACTTTGCATGACACTTACAATGAAACTACTTCTGTGCATGATACTACTGTGCCATTAGGTGTATTTCTTGATGAACAACTTGCTAGGGCTAGAGAGAATGAAATTATTAAAGATGCTATTATTGATGATAGTGATGATGAAAGATCTCTCAATGATTATGAATTGCCTGTTGTTCCTGAGGGTTATGTTATGGATGAAGAAACTGCTAGAGATTAAATAGATCAGATCTTAAGAAATTGTTAGCTAAGCTGAAACAAAATACTCTAAATGCTAGAATGAAACATGACCCCGCTTTTGGCACATCACCTATCTTTGTTACTGATAAGGATTATGAATTCTCTATTGATCCTGAGATTATTACTTTAGTTGAATCTGATCCTTTTTATGGCACTGAATCTGAAACTGTTGTGGCACATCTCACCAAGGTTAATGATATAGCCACCCTGTTTACTAATGATGAGACATCTCGCTATTATTACATACTTAAGATATTTCCGTTCTCATTAAAGGGTGATGCTAAGACTTGGTTTAATTCTCTTGATCCTGGTTGTGTGCGTAGTCCCCAAGATATGATTTATTACTTCTCTTCTAAATATTTTCCTGCTCATAAGAAACAAGCTGCCTTGCGGGAAATATATAACTTTGTGCAAATCAAAGAAGAGAGTCTCCCACAAGCTTGGGGGAGGCTTCTCCGATTACTTAATGCTTTTCCTGATCATCCACTTAAGACAAATGAAATACTTGATATCTTTTATAATGGACTAACCGATGCTTCCAAGGACTACTTGGATAGTTGTGATGGTTGTGTTTTCAAGGAAAGAACAGTCGATGAAGCTGAGTTACTATTAAATAATATGTTGACTAATGAAAATAATCGGACTCTCCCTGAGACAATTCCTGAGGAAATTCCTGAACCAATTTAGCCAACTCCTGAGCCTATTCCTAAACCCACTCCGAAGAAGAGAGGTGTTCTATTTCTTAGTCCTGGAGATATGCAAGAGGCAAAGAAATCAATAAAAGAGAAAGGTATTAAAGCTGAAGATGTTAAGAATTTACAACCTATTGGAGAAATACATGGTCTTAATATACCGCCTGTTGAAGAACCACGTTGTCTCGATAAACCGGCACAGGTAGTAAAGGTAAATTCTCTCTATAGATATGATAAAGATGAAATCCCCTCTACTAAATTTCATAGCCCATGCTTACATGAATTTGATGACTTTATGTCTAGGCAAGAAAGTTTTAATGCTTATGTTGGTAGAGAGTTAAAAAATAATGCTTTCGAGATAGGACGCGTGAGTGATAATATGTCTAGAGTTAAAGGTGAACTTAACATCATTAGCAAATATGCGTCTATGGTTGCTACTCAAGCTGAGCAAGTACTTAAAGCTCAAAATGATCTGCTTGATGAATTAAATAATAAAAATGACTTTGTTGTTAGAGTGGCTAATAGAACTGGTAGAATTAGTCAGGAACCTTTGTACCCTGAAGGCCACCCAAAGAGAATTGAACAAGATTCTTAGAATAATAATCTAGATGCTCCTAGGTCTTCTTAAAAGAAGAAAAAGAAAAATGATAGGACTTTGCAAACTTCTAGTGAACCTAATGTAGAAACACCCGAGAATCCTAATAATACTTCTATCTCTTATGCTGAAACACAATCTGGAGATGAACATGAACCTGATAATAATGCTAATGATGATGTTCATGTAGATGCTCAACCTAGTAATAACAATGAAATAGAAATTGAACCTGCTGTTGGTCTTGATAACCCACAATCAAGAAACCAATGTTATGATAAGAGATATTTTGGTGCTCGGAAGCATGGTAAAGAAAGAGAACCATGGGTTCAAAAACCCATGCCCTTTCCTCCTAAACCATCCAAGACAAAGGATGATGAGGACTTTGAGCGTTTTGCTGAAATGATTAGACCTATTTTCTTATGCATGCGCTTAACTGATATGCTTAAAACAAACCCTTATGCTAAATATATGAAAGATATCATCACTAATAAGAGGAAAATACCTGAAGCTGAGATTTCCACCATGCGTGCCAACTATACCTTTAAAGGTGGAATACCTAAGAAACTTGGTGATCCCAGAGTACCCACTATACCTTGCTTTGTTAAAAGAAATTATGTTAAAACTGCTTTATGTGATTGAGGAGTCGGTGTTAGTGTTATGCCTCTTTCCTTGTACCGTAGACTTGAATTAAGTAAGTTGACACCCACTGAGATATCCTTGCAAATGGCTGATAAATCAACTTCTATACCTGTCGGCATTTGTGAGGACGTGCCTATTGTTGTTGCAAATGTTACTATTTTAAAGACTTCGTTATTCTTGATATTCCTCAGGATGATAGTATGTCTATTATCCTTGGTAGAACCTTTTTAAATACTGCAGAAGCTGTTATTGATTGCAACAAGGGCAATGTCACCTTTCATGTTAATGGAAATGAGCATACGGTACATTTTCCGAGGAAACAACCTCAAGTTCACAACATAAATACTATTGAGAAAATTCCATCAATTATTATTGGAGGTTTTGAATTTCCTCTCCCTACTGTTAGAAAAAGTATGATCTTCTTATTATTGGGGATTTTCATATCCCCGTTGAGGTAACCTAGTGTCACTTCGAAATTTCTCCGGTTCCGTGTTATTCGGAATGAGTTTGTTAACAAGACTTGATCAACCTTGTTAGTGGATTCATTTTGATGATCATGAGATGGATGAAACTAGAAGGCACAACCTTCTGTACTTTCTTTTTACTTTCTGTTATTTAGATTAAATAAAGCAAAAATAGTTTTATTTTTCTGTTTTTTTGAATTATCCGTGCAATAAAAAATATCCCGAAAATAAAAGTGCTCCAAATGCCCTGCAAATTTAGTATGATTTTTTATGGAATATTTGAGGATTTTAGGCACTGAAATCACTACAGGAGGGGCAAGCACTAGGCCACGAGAGTGGAGGGCGCGCCCACCCCACCTGGGCGCGCCCCCTATCTCGTCGGCCCCTGGTAGCCCCCTCCACTTATGCCAGCACCCACACACTTCATCTTCTACCCAAAAAAAATCCCCATCCAGCTCAAGCACGAGTTCTAGCTCGTTTTGCTGCGATTTTCGATCTGCTTGCTCAAAGCTCCATTCACAAAACTGCTTTGGGAGATTGTTGCTTGGTATGTGACTCCTCCATTGGTCCAATTAGTTTTGGTTCTAGTGCTTTATTCATTGCAAATCCTTGCTGTCTTGGTGACCCTGTTCTTGAGCTTGCATGTTAAAATTATGAGGTTCCAAGTGATTCTAATGCATGATATCGGCTCTAGGCACTTATAGGAGTAGTTTCTACCATTCTTGTTAATTTTTATTCACTTTTATTTTGAAGTTACTAAAATTTCAGAAATTTTTAGAATATGTTAAGGAGACTTTTGAGGGGCTCTTCTAGCCGAGGCTCTCAGGAAAAACAAGCTAAAGAGAAGGAAAAAGCCAAGTATAATCTTCCTCTCTTAGCGGAAGTACGGTCGTGTGAGTGGCCATGTGATAATTTCTTGAAAGAAGATGGAATTCATGAAGATTTTTATTCTTTGATCGAGAGTGCGGGCCTCAACGATTTCCTCCTCGACCGGATCGATCAGTATCTCTTACTTACCAATACTTTTGTGCAAAACTTTTATTATTATCCTAAGAAGTCACCACCTTCAGTATCATTTCATTTATATGATGAATTCAGAGAAATGACTTTACGTGACTTTTGCGCAGTATGTAGGATACATTTTGAGGGAGAGTTAGAGGAACCCCATCGGGAAGATGTTGATGGCTTTGTTAACACTATAGTTATAGAGGAGCCAAAGATAGGTTCCGAGGCAAAAATCTCTAGCATACACTTTCATGTTTTACATTACTTTGCTATATTTGCTAGTAGATGCTTGATTGGTCATGGAAATAGTTGAAACTTTAATGTTCCTGATATTATCATTCTTCAGCATGCCTTGTTTGGAGACAATAGTTTTAGTATGGGTGCCGTCATTGCTAAATGGCTAAGCCTGAGTCGTACAAAAGGCCCCATATTTGGAGGTATCTATGCTTCACGTCTTACTAGACATTTTAGGATACCTATTAGGCATTATGAAAAAGTGTAGGACCTTGAGAAGGAGTAAGTAAGTCTAGAGGGGGGTGATTAGACTACTTGGCCAATTAAAAACTATGCCTTTTCCCAATTATAGACTTTGGCAGATTTTAGCTATCTTAGCACAAGTCAAGCAAACTTCACACAATTCAAGCAAGCATGCAAAGAGTATATGAGCAGCAGAAAGTAAAGCATGCAACTTGCGAGAATGTAAAGGGAAGGGTTTGGAGATTTCAAACGCAATTTGGAGACACGGTGATTTTTGAGCCGTGGTTCCGCTAGGTGGTGCTATCGTACATCCACGTTGATGGAGACTTCAACCCACGAATGGTAAAGGTTGCGCGAGTCCACGGAGGGCTCCACCCAAGAAGGGTCCATGAAGAAGCAACCTTGTCTATCCCACCATGGTCGTCGCCCACGAAGGACTTGTCTCACTAGCGGTAGATCTTCACGAAGTAGGCGATCTCCTTTCCCTTACAAACTCCTTGGTTCAAATCCACAATCTTGTTGGAGGCTCCCAAGTGACACCTAGCCAATCTAGGAGACACCACTCTCCAAGAAGTAACAAATGGCGTGTTGATGATGAACTCCTTGCTCTTGTGCTTCAAATGATAGTCTCCCCAACACTCAACTCTCTCTCATAGGATTTGGATCTGGTGGCAAGAAGATTTGAGTGGAAAGCAACTTGGGGAAGGCTAGAGATCAAGATTCATATGGTAGGAATGGAATATCTTGGCCTCAACACATGAGTAGGTAGTTCTCTCTCAGAAATAGGATGTTGGAAGTGTAGGCTTGTTCTGATGGCTATCTCCACAAATGAAGAGGAGGTGGAGGGGTATATATAGCCTCCACACAAAATCTAACCATTACACACAATTTACCAATCTCGGTGGGACCGAATCAACAAACTTGGTCGGACCGATTCAGTAAACAATGTGACCGTTAGGGTTTTCGGTAGGACCGATATGTAACTCGGTAGGACCGATATGGTTAGGGTTAGGGCATAACGTAATATCGGTGAGACCGATTACACAAACTCGGTGAGACCGATTTTGGTAATAAGCCAAACAGAGAGTTGGTCAGGCAAACACGGTGGGACCGATTACTCAAACTCGGTGGGACCGATTTTGGTAATAAGTTAACCAGAGAGTTTGCATTGTAATCTCGATAGTACCGATTACTCAAACTCGGTAAGATTGAATTTGATAATGGACATACACAGAGAGATTACAATCCCATCTCGGTGGGACCGAGATCCCTATCGGTGAGACCGATTTACTTAGGGTTTGTGGAAGTGGCTATGACATCTGAACTTGGTGGCGCCGGATAGAAAGAATCGATGGGGCCGAGTTGGACTTTTCGTTTAGGACATATGTGGATGTGGGAAAGTAGTTGAGGGCTTTGGAGCATATCACTAAGCACTGTGGAGCAAGAAACTCATTAAGCAACACCTCATCCCTTCTTGATAGTATTGGCTTTTCCTATAGACTCAATGTGATCTTGGATCACTAAAATATAAAATGAAGAGTCTTGATCTTGAAGCTTGAGCCAATACTTTGTCCTTAGATCTTGAAGGTGTTCCACATCTTTTAGTCCATGCCACTCCATTGTTGAACTTGTCTGAAATATACTTGATAAAAGTGTTAGTCCAACACGAGATATGTTGACATTAATTACCAAAACCACCCAGGGAGCACTTGTGCTTTCAATCTCCCCCTTTTTGGTAATTGATGACAACATACATCAAAGCTTTAGATAAATATATAGAGAACAGTAAGCAAAGCTCTGGAAAGACATGTAACAAGCATAGGCTCCCCCTACATGTATGCAATCATGTGAATATGGAATATAGAAGCATGTGAATGGATGAACATGACAAAGTAAGCAATGTGTTACATGTATCTTGGCCATATGCATCAGAGCGAAGAATATTAAAAAAAATACCTTCATGCTCATGAGTCCTTCTTGCAAACAATATGTACATCAGCAAGAATTCCTCATACACATCATTGTGATGCATATACTTACCTTGTGGTCTTGAGTTGGCTTAGGATGGAATGAACCTGTGAAAATAAGGTTAGACAATACAGATACACCTACTAGCCAGAGCAAACAAAAGCAACCACGAGAGGACCAAGACTGGGATGACATGTAGAGAGTCAGTACAAAGTACCACATTTAACATAGACATGTCCCCAAAGGTAAAGATGTGCAAAGAATTTAAATGATTTCTTTCCCTTAGATGTCTTGTTCCCCCTGAATCTAGCATGGGATACTGGGAGAAGATAGGGAACAGAAAATCAGAGCTCAAAGAAACAAATGAACAGAGCTAATGCAAATAAGCACATAAGAACATGTCTTTTCCCCTCAAGAAGACATGTGGCATCTCTCCTCTTGAACACCAAGCATATGGGATCCTTGAGGATTACTCTCTTCTTGAGTATTCTCTCCCCTTGGAGATCTCTCTCTCCCCCTGTGGAAGTGATAATCTCTCTCTCCCTTTGGAAGTGATAAGCTTTGATGTGATCTCTCTCTCCCCCTTTGACATCAATTTCCAAGAGGGGCCTTCTGGAATTTTTCGTGAATGGGTTTGGTCCTTGAGTCACAGCACAAAGCACTAATAAAAATGTGATGCTTGTAGAGGACAAGATTCATTGAGTGGAGTTGGATCCTAAGATAAAGATGAATAAGTGGCAAAATGTTTTTCCTATTGTGAAGTCGGTGGCATCGAGTGGTATGCTTCGGTTGCACCGAAAGGGTTCGGTTGGACCGAAAACAACAAATCGGTGAAACCGATTTCATCGCAGAGAAAACAGTTGTCACCTCAGCTCACTAGACTAGAAAGATCTCACAAAGATTTGCAAGGAATTTACTGAATGATATGCAATGAATTGGATGCAGGAAATGCAGAGCAGACAGAAAAGAAGGAAATCTAGATGAAGTTTTTTTTGAAAGGGGAAACAAATATGCATGAGATAAATGCAAGAGCACAGAAAAGAACACGAGAGAACTTCATCTAGAATTGGTCGGCGACAAAGTCACCTATGTTAGAGTATATTGACTTAGGAGTCAAGTGAGATCACTTGATCATAGGTCATACTCATTGTTTAAGCTCAAAATGGGGTTACCATTTTTTGTTTAAGCATCTTGATGTATTCTCATCTTGTCGAGTTGCCTTAACTCATGTCTCGGAGTAAAGCTTCTCTAAGATGGAATAACATAACTTGGGTGGTGGTGTTGATCATGTAGTTGAACTTGTGTGGGTTTCTCAAGGTTGATGTAGCTCATCAAGAGTTGGGAGCACCACTTGGAATTTGAGTTCATCTTCCTACATGGGTTAGTTCTTGCAAGGAAGAGCACTTGTGTATCCAAAAATGACAATCATGAAACTCAACATAGAATTTGTCAAAGGATATGTTCGAATGATTCCGTGCGTCCTTGTCTTCAACCACCATAGTGTAGAGACTTGGTTATGTAGAGATTGCTCAAGATATGAGTAGGTTACAATCTCATGGAATTTGATTCAACCAAGTACCTACATGGGTTAGATAACATGGAAGATGCAAATATATCCAAGACATAAGATTTTCATCATAAGAGAAATATCAAGGATCAGTCATAAGCTCATGTCTTGCATGTATCCAATGAAGTTTCTACTCCAGGTTTGAAGCATAAATGATGTTCAATTCTCCTCTTAACCTGCAAAACACTTTCTCATCAAGAGGTTTAGTGAAAATATCCGCTAATTGCTTTTCGATGCGAACATGCTTAAGATTAATGTCACCCTTAGCAACATGATCTCGAATGAAATGATGACAAACTTCAATATGCTTAGTTCGAGAATGTTGCATAGGATTATGAGCAATTTTGATAGCACTTTCATTGTCACAAAGCAATGGAACATGTTTCACATATATCCCATAATCTTTAAGAGTTTGGGTCATCCAAAGTAATTGAGCACAACATGAACCAACGACAATGTATTCCGCTTCGGCGGTGGATAAGGATACCGAGTTTGTTTCTTGGAGGACCAAGACACAAGACATCTACCAAGGAATTGACAAGTACCCGAAGTGGACTTTCTGTCAACCTTGTCTCCGGCATAGTCCGAGTCGGAGTAGCCAACAAGATCGAAACAAGCCCTCTTAGGATACCAAATGCCAAAATTTGGTGTATGAATTAAGTATCTCACTATCCTTCTGACGGCCTTAAGATGACATTCTTTAGGAGCAGCTTGATATCGTGCACCCATGCACACACTTAGCATAATATCAGGACGTGAAGCACATAGGTACAACAATGAACCAATCATAGAGCGATCAACCTTTTGATCAACCGGTTCACCATCTTTGGTCAAATCAAGATGTCCACTAGTAGGCATGGGTGTAGACATACCTTTGCATTCTTGCATATTGAACTTCTTCAATAAGTCCTTAGTGTACTTCGTTTGAGAGACAAAAGTACCTTCCTTAGTTTGCTTGATTTGCAACCCAAGGAAGAATTTGAGTTCACTCATCATTGACATCTCAAACTTCTCCGACATTAGCTTTCCAAACTTCTCACTAAAATGAGGGTTAGTTGATCCAAATATAATATCATCAACATAAATTTGGCATACCAATAATTCTCCATTAACCCTTTTAGTAAAAAGTGTAGAATCAATTTTCCCAATTTCAAAGCTTTTTTCAATAAGGAACTTGGTTAAACATTTGTACCAAGCTCTAGGAGCTTGTTTAAGACCATAAAGAGCTTTGCGAAGTTTATAGACATGATTGGGTTTCTTAGGATTGACAAAGCCGGGAGGTTGTTTAACATAAACTTCCTCCTCTATTTCACCATTTAGAAAAGCACTTTTAATGTCCATTTGGTACAAGGTGATATCATGGTGATTAGCACAGGAAAGTAAGATGCGAATGGACTCAAGTCTAGCAACGGGAGCATAAGTCTCACCATAGTCCATACCTTTGACTTGTGTGTAGCCTTGGGCAATGAGACGTGCTTTGTTGCGAACTACTTGTCCATCTTCATCTTGCTTGTTACGAAACACCCATTTGGTACCGATGATGTTGTGATTGTTGTCGGGCTTCTCAACCAATGTCCAAACTTGGTTTCTCTCAAAGTTGTGTAGCTCTTCATGCATAGCATTTGTCCAATCCGGATCTTCCAATGCTTCCTCGACCTTCATAGGTTCAATGCTAGAGATGAATGAATAGTTTTCAAAAAAGTTAGCTAAACGAGTTTTAGAGCGAGTGATTCTCCCGGTTTGGATATCATTGTAGATTTGCTCGATGGGAAGGTCTCTAGCAATTCTTGCTCGAACTCGTGAAAGCTTTTGCTTGGGCCTTGGTTGAACATCTTCTTCATCTTGTTCTTCTTCTTCTTAGCCTTCTTCATTGTTGGCGTTGTCGTTATCTTGTCGTGGTGGAGAAGGAGGTTGTTGACGTTCTTGATGTACTTCCTCGTTTTCTTCATCTTGGTGTGTCCCACTTGTGGATGCTTCCGTATCAACTCTTGGTTCATCTTGTCGTGAAGTAGAAGCTTCCACTTGGACGGACGAGGTACTCTCATGCACCTCCGTTGGACGAACCTTGCCAATAGATAAGTCTCGGATTGCTTCCGAGGGGTCTTTGTCTCCTACATAAATTGGCAATTGATCTACTTGTGAGCCATTAGATTCATAAAACTTCACATCTACCGTTTCTTCAACCTTTCGGGTGAAATTGTTGTAGACATGGTAAGTGTGAGAGTTTGAGCCATAGCCAAGTAGGAAACCTTCATGAGACTTAGGAGCAAATTTAGAGCAACGATGCTTATCAAGAATGTAGCACTTTGAGCCGAATACTCGAAAGTATCCAACTTGGGGTTTGTTGCCGGTGAGAAGCTCGTATGCCGTCTTGCCGAGTAGCTTGCGACGATACAAGTGATTTGTTGGATGACAAGCTGTCTCAACCGCTTCTGCCCAAAAGTGCTTCGGTGTCTTGTACTCATCAAGCATTGTTCTCGCCATTTCGATGAGCGTCTGGTTTTTCCTCTCAACAACTCCATTTTGTTGAGGTGTTTACGTAGCCGAGAACTCATGTGAAATCCCTTCTTCGTCAAGAAAGGTGTCCACATTTGCGTTCTTGAACTCCGTTTCATTGTCGTTGCGAACCTTCTTGATCTTCATTTCAAACTGATTTTGAGCCTTCCTGGTGAAGTTTTTGAAGCTCTTTTGGACCTGCGATTTGTCATCGAGAAAGAACACCCACGTAAATCTTGAAAAATCATCAACTATAACTAGACCAAAAGAATTTCCACCGAGACTTCTGTAAGTGTTGGGACCAAAGAGATCCATGTGAAGTAGCTCAAGTGGCCTCCTTGTGGTCATGATGTTCTTCATGGGATGCCTTCCTCCAACCTGTTTACCTGCTTGACAAGCACTAAAAAGTCTATACTTATCAAATATGACATCCTTAACACCAAGGATATGATTCCCTTTAATAAGATTGTCAAGGTTTCTCATGCCAACGTGACCTAGTCGTCTATGCCATAACCAACCTTTAGAGGTTTTAGCAATGAAGCAAGTTCTAGGTTGAGCCTTTTTAGTGAAATTAACAATGTAAAGATCACCTCTACGTATACCGGTAAAGACCATTTTATGATTGTCTCTATGAAACACTTGGCAATCTACTTCAGTAAATAGGACATTGAAACCGAAATTAGCAAGTCTCGATACCGAAAGTAAGTTGTGGCCAAGAGATTCAACGAGCATAACATTTTGAATGGAGCTATCATGTGAGATGGCCACCTTACCAAGGCCAACCACCTTACCCTTTGAGTTGTCACCGAAAGTGACATACTTCTGAGTACCATCATTTTCAGCAAGCTCACGAAACATGTCTTTATCTTCGGTCATGTGATCGGTACATCCACTGTCAAGGACCCATTCCTTTCCTCCTGCCATATATCCCCGAATATTTGCCATAATACCAAAGTGTCTCATCGCATCATCAAGATCAAAGTCATCATCCTCATCCTCATCATAGTATCCATGTTCAACATCGTCATGTGGTGGATCAATTCCTAATGAGAGTGATTCATTAGTATGAGTTTGACAATAATCTCCTCTATGAATTCTAGTAGCTTCAGAAATGATATCGCTAATAATTCCAACATTTCCTTTGGGACGCATAAGATTTGTAAGTTCAAATAGACAATTACCAAACATAGGATCATTGGAATTCATCTTAGTCAAGGCAATAGACTTATGAAGAATTTCATTCAGATTTTTCAAAGAATAATCAGGAAATGGTTCCTCGAGAAATTTCCATATAGTGTAGGCACACTCAAGAGTAGGCAGTTTTCTAATCAAGTTTCTAGGCAATCCTCTAGTGATAAGATTAACAGTTCTAACATTCCTAATCATGTCAATAGACTCATCAAGGGTAGGATGCATAGGATCAACATGAGGTGCACAAGGACTAGCAATGTACTTGTTCAAATGATATTGATTGAAAATTACAAGCATCTCATTTTTCCACTCATGAAAATACTCTCCATCAAGTATAGGCACTCTATGTCTAAGACTCCCCAAAGTCGACTCATCCATCTTCCTCCAATGGTGATTAAACCAAAGCAATGGAGACCAATGCTCTGATACCACTTGTAGGACCTTGAGAAGAAGTAAGTAAGTCTAGAGGGGGGTGATTAGACAACTTGACACAATTCAAGCAATCTTCACACAATTCAAGCAAGCATGCAAAGAGTATATGAGCAGCGGAAAGTAAAGCATGCAACTTGCAAGAATGTAAAGGGAAGGGTTTGGAGATTTCAAACGCAATTTGGAGACACGGTGAATTTTGAGTCGTGGTTCTGATAGGTGGTGCTATCGTACATCCATGTTGATGGAGACTTCAACCCACGAAGGGTAACGGTTGCGCGAGTCCACGGAGGGCTCCACCCAAGAAGGGTCCATGAAGAAGCAACCTTTTCTATCCCACCATGGCCGTCGCCCACGAAGTACTTGCCTCACTAGTGGTAGATCTTCACGAAGTAGGCGATCTCCTTGCCCTTACAAACTCCTTGGTTCAAGTCCACAATCTTGTCGGAGGCTCCCAAGTAACACCTAGCCAATCTAGGAGACACCACTCTCCAAGAAGTAACAACTGGTGTGTTGATGATGAACTCCTTGCTCTTGTGCTTCAAATGATAGTCTTCCCAACACTCAACTCTCTCTCACAGGATTTGGATCTGGTGGAAAGAAGATTTGAGTGGAAAGCAAATTGGGGAAGGCTAGAGATCAAGATTCATATGGTAGGAATGGAATATCTTGGCCTCAACACATGAGTAGGTAGTTCTCTCGCAAAAATAGGATGCTGGAAGTGTAGGCTTGTTCTGTTGGCTCTCTCCACGAATGAAGAGGAGGTGGAGGGGTATATATAGCCTCCACGCAAAATCTAATCGTTACACACAATTTACCAATCTCGGTGGGACCGAATCAACAAACTCGGTCGGACTGATTCAGTAAACAATGTGACCGTTAGGGTTTTCGGTGGGACCGATATGTAACTCGGTAGGACCGATATTGTTAGGATTAGGGCATAACGTAATCTCGGTGAGACCGATTACACAAACTCAGTGAGACCGAGTTTGGTAATAAGCTAACCAGAGAGTTGGTCAGGCAAACTCGGTGGAACTGATTACTCAAATTCGGTGGAACCGATTACTCAAACTCGGTGGGACCGATATTGGTAATAAGTTAACCAGAGAGTTTGCATTGTAATCTCGGTAGTACCGATTACTCAAACTCGGTGAGACAGATTTTGATAATGGACATACACAAAGAGATTACAATCCCATCTCAGTGAGACCGAGATCCCTATTGGTGAGACCGATTTACTTAGGGTTTGTGGCAGTGGCTATGACATCTGAACTCGATGGCGCCGTATAGAAAGAATCGGTGGGGCCGAGTTGGACTTTTGGTTTAGGACATATGTGGATGTGGGAAAATAGTTGAGGGCTTTGGAGCATATCACTAAGCACTGTGGAGCAAGAAACTCATTAAGCAACACCTCATCCCTTCTTGATAGTATTGGCTTTTCCTATAGACTCAATGTTATCTTGGATCACTAAAATATAAAATGAAGAGTCTTGATCTTGAAGCTTGAGCCAATCCTTTGTCCTTAGCATCTTGAAGGGGTTCCACATCTTTTAGTCCATGCCACTCCATTGTTGAACTTGTCTGAAATATACTTGATAAAAGTGTTAGTCCAACAAGAGATATGTTGACATTAATTACCAAAACCACCCAGGGAGCACTTGTGCTTTCAAAAAGGGGAGACAATCTTGCCTTCTTACATTTTAGATTACAGGAGCATGGTAGCACACAACTTTATCATTCAGAACGAAGATAAAACGCTCCTATATAACTTGAGATTTAATAAGAAACACAATGAGACTATTATTCTGCCTGCACCTTTGTTGTTTGATTTCACTTCAGATAATTTTCTACACCAGAGGCGGTATACGCTCATCGAGGCCAAGCATCCACTCCCGAACCTGAACCTGAGCCGGAACCTGCACTGGACCCTTATCGTGCATCATCTTTCTAGTGGGATCCGGAGATGGCCAGCCAGTGGTATCCTGATTACACTTCTCAGTACACCGGGGAGAGTAGTAGCGGTCCTTGGCATTAGACCAACTTAGGCAAAAAGCCTAAGCTTGGGGGAGTACTTATGTCTCACCGACTTTATATTTATGTTCACACACTATTCTAGTCGTCGGTGCTCATACTCTTTCGTTGTATTATCCATGCTAGTTTAATTTTCTTTTTCAAGTTTTCTTCTTGTGTGTTTGATAAACCCTAAGAAAAAAACCAAAAAAAATTAGTTAGTTTAATTTCCATGCTTGTAGTAGAATTAAAATGAAAACCCAAAAATATTTCTCGTTCTTCTTTTTACTTGTTGGGAGCTTTCCTGTGTAAATAGTTTTATTTTCTTTCCTTTTCTTTGGGGGTCGAGAAGACCTTATTGAAAATGTTTAGTGGCTCTCTTATGCATGATTGTTTATTTAACTTAGAGCCCATATTACTTTGTCTTTTCTCTTGAGTTGAATGCTTGCAGATTCGAGCTTAGTCCAATGCACATACACTCTTATTATTATACAAATCATTCGGTCGTGCGGGTGAAAGGCAATAATGATGATATATGATGGACTGATTGAGATGAGAGAAGTTGGTATGAACTCGACCTCTCTTGTTTTTGTAAATATGATGAGTTCATTGTTCCTGATTCAGCTTATTATGAAGTAAACATATTTGCAATAACATTTAGAGATTATAGTTGCTTGTACCATGCTTGATTAGCTTTGAGTTATAATGGTTTACCTTGCGTGCCAACATGCTATTAGAATGATTATGATGTGGTATAATGGGGTGGTATCCTCCTTTGAATGAATTGAGTGACTCGACTTGGCACATGTTCACGCATGTAGTTGAAATAAAGTCAACATAGCCTTCACGATATTTATGTTCATGGTGGATTATATCCTACTCATGTTTGTATTCGGTGTAAATTAGTTTTAATGCATGTTTATGACTGTTGTTGCTCTCTTAGTTGGTCGCTTCCCAGTCTTTTGCTAGCCTTCACCTGTACTAAGCGGGAATACTGCTTGTGCATCCAAACTCCTTGAACCCCAAAGTTGTTCCATATGAGTCCACCATACCTTCCTATATGCGGTATTTACCTGCCGTTCCAAGTAAATTTGTATGTGCCAAACTCTAAACCTTCAAATGAAATTTTGTTTTATATGCTCGAGCAGCTCATGTTTCCACTAGGGCTGCCTAAATCTTCCATGCTAGGTGGGTTATTCTCAAGAGGAGTGGACTCCGCTCCTCATTCACGAGAAAGGGCCAGTAACCAGGATGCCCAGTTCCATGATCCAAAAAGATCAAAGCAAATCAAAATAATTAAATAAAACTCCCCCAGGATTGTTGTTAGTTGGAGGCGCTCGTTGTTTCGAGCAAGCCATGGATTGATGCTTGTTGGTGGTTGGGGGAGTATAAACTTTTACCATGCTGTTTGGGAACTGCCTATAATGCATGTAGTATGGAAGATACAACCTTCTCATAGTTGTTGCGTTGACAGCGAAAGTATGCCGCTCAAAATGTTATTCAATCTCTATTTTAAAATCGAGCTCGGGCACCTCTACAAGTCCCTGCTTCCCTCTGCGAAGGCCCTATCTATTTATTTTTATGTTGAATCATCACTGTCGGTGTCAAAACCGGCGGATCTTGGGTAGGGGGTCCCAAACTGTGCGTCTAGGCGGATGGTAACAGGAGACAAGGGACACGATGTTTTTACCCAGGTTTGGGCCCTCTCGATGGAGGTAAAACCCTATTCCTGCTTGATTAATATTGATGATATGGGTAGTACAAGAGTAGATCTACCACAAGATCGGAGTGGCTAAACCCTAGAATCTAGCCTATGGTATGATTGTTGTTTTTCCTATGGACTAAAACTCTCCGGTTTATATAGACACCGGAGAGGGCTAGGGTTACACAGTGTCGGTTACAATGGGAGGAGATCTTCATATCGTATCGCCAAGCTTGTCTTCCACGCCAAGGAAAGTCCCATCCGGACACGGGACAGAGTCTTCAATCTTGTATCTTCGTAGTCCGGGAGTCCGGCGAAAGGTCTTAGTCCGGCCATCCAGACACCCCCTAATCCAGGACTCCCTCAGTAGCCCCTGAACCAGGCTTCAATGACGACGAGTCCGGAGCGCAAGTTGTCTTCATAATTGCAAGGCGGGTTCCTCCTCCGAATATTTCATAGAAGATGTTGAACACCAGGATAGTGTCCGGCTCTGCAAAATAAGTTACACATCCCAACATAGAGAGAATAACATTTGCGTCAATCGGATCTGCTGACATATTCCGTGGCGTGACATCATGCCACGGCCAGGCTTTTATTCATTTTATTGTTCCACCTCAGCACGTTTAGCGAGGTGGTTTCCTTGGCACGTCTTGTCAAAGCAGAGATCGTGTCCCCTTATTCCGGGATCTTCATCAATACGGGTGTGGGTAACCGAACCGCGCCATTAAACGTGCCGCTTGGGAGATAAGCGAGTTTTATTCGGCCAGTGGGGGGCTCGTAGTTTTGGCCGCCCATATAAGGGGATAAGAATCCGCCTTCCATTCACGCCTTCTTCCTCCTTCCCTTATTCGTCCCCGCATGCTCGAGCTCCAACGCCCAAGCCCGCACTTCCCACCTCAACCTTGTCCAGTCATGTCCAGAGCGGGAGGTAGATGGATGGCTTCCTCCGTCACAGAGGGGCAAATCAAAAAGCTGAGGAAGGCCGGATACTTGTCCGGCAACATCGCGGACCGGCTTCCAGATGAGGGGCAACTCATCCCCACCCCTGGGCCCCATGAGAGGGTTGTTTTTCTTCCCCATTTCCTCCGCGGACTAGGTTTTCCTCTTCACCCGTTGGTCCGGGGGCTCATGTTCTACTACGGCCTGGACTTCCACGATCTGGCCCCGAACTTCATCCTCAACATCTTGACGTTTATCGTCGTGTGTGAGGCCTTCCTCCGGATCCAGCCTCACTTTGGCCTATGGCTGAAGATCTTCAGCGTCAAGCCGTAGGTAGTGGGCGGGCGCCAAGCGGAGTGCGGAGGCTCCATGGTGGGCAAAATAGCCAACATTACATGGCTCGAGGGCGCCTTCGTAGAGACCATCAAAGGGTGGCAATCGGGGTGGTTCTATATCACTGAGACGCGTGACCCTAAATGGGCAGCGGCCCCCGAGTTCTGATCTGGTATCCCCACATGGCTCACATCTTGGAAGGAGACGGGCCTGTCGTGGGGTAGTTCGGCGGAATTGACCGCACTTCAAATCTTCATCAAAGACCTGATCGGCAGGAAGGTTAAACTCGTCAACATCATCCAGGTCATGCTCTTCCGCCGGATTCTCCCGTGTCAACGACGAGCTTTTAGCTTGTGGGAGTTCGACCCGGCCCAGCACCAGACTCTGTCCCGGCTCTTCGACACAAAGCATGGGGACGCCTGGAAGGTGCTATTCAAGAGCTCCGAGGTCTCCCCTCCTGTCACCGAGGATCGCGGATTCTGCGCCGAGCGCCAAGCCAGCGCGGTGAGCTTAATTTTCCCTTTACGGGGTATTTATTTTTCACAGATTTGATTCGATTTGGGATCTAAACTCCCATCTCCTTAACAGGACCTGCAGAAAAACGCTGGACAGATCAACTGTCCGACTCCCTTGCCCGAAGACCCAGCGGATGCCCATTTGACGAAGCTGCTGGTCCCGGCACCTCACGTGGTGCCGGAGAAGAAGGCCAAGAAGAAGGCCAAGAGGACTCGAAAGAGTCCCCGGCGCCTGGTGGTGTCGGATTCATCGCCCGATAGCCCCAAAGCACCCTCCGCCTCTGAGGACGAGGAGGAGGAAGAAGAGGAAGCATCTCCCCCTCCAACGGGGGAAGGAAAGAAAAGGAAAGCTGCCCCAACTTGGGAGGCCGAAGGGTCCAAGAAAGGGAGAACCCTCCTTCCGGACTACACCTCCGACGCCGAAGACGGAGGGGAGGAATGGCCATCCAGGGTCAAGCCCCTGGCAAAATCATAAGTATCCGGTCCTCCGAATAACTTATGATGCCCCTCCATTATTTGGCATTCTTTGGCACCGAATTTGATCATGTAGTCCGCCCAAGGCCCAGCTCGACGATTCGACGAGCGGCTCCTTGGATTCGTCGGATGTGAATAGCGCTTCACTTCCGATGGCCTCCTCCCCTCTCCCTACGGACGACACCGAGGTGGAGTCCCAAAAGGGACTAAACCAGGAGGAGGTAGTCCTGGAGGCGCCACAAGGCGACCTTCCGGGCTCCAGGCCCAAAGGGGGTAAAGCTCCGGAGGGATCTAAGTCCGGCCCCGGGCCGGACAGTGCTCCGGAACCATCAGGGGTTCCGGAGCCCGACAGGCGGCGCCTTCATAAGAAGGGAAAGCCTGCGACGCCGGCGACTTCCGTCCACCCGGAGGCGCCGGACAATTTGCTGGAGGCGCTTAACGGTGCCTCCATCGACGAGGAACACCGCACTGTCATGAGTGCGGTGATTCAGAAAGTTCAGTCTGCCAAGAGCGGGCTGACGGAAGCCTATACAAGCCTGTTAACGGGCTTTGAGGTATGTGTGCAAAAACGTATATATAAAAAATATTACCACATAGACAGTAGCCCCTGATGCTCAGTTCGGTGTTCGGAAAGAAAAGCCGAGCTGAGGATCTAAAAAGATATACGCAGGAGTCTAATAGAAATATGTCAATATGGGAATGCAGGCTGCGCTGTTGACCTCTACCGCACTGACTGCAGAGGTCAATGCATTGAAGGAAAGCCTCGAGCGGTCCGAGAGCGAGCTCGGCCATGCTAGGAAGCAGCTCGAGGATAATGAGGGTACATAGTACCTCCTGTAAATGTATATAGAAATACTTGGTTGCAAAATAATAACAGGACCAACGTTAATGTTGCAGGAGCCACGACCGAGGTGGCGACCCTGAAAGAGGCGGTCTCCAAGGCTGAAAAGAGGGCGGCCATGGAGCGCACCGAGCGAGAGAAGCAGGAGGCGCAAGTGGCGGAGGTGCGGCAAGAGGTCCAGGCTCTCGTGGCAAAACACGAGAGTTTGGAGCGTGACTCGAAGACTCGAGAGTCCGAGCTTGCCTTGGCTCTCGAGAGTGCCAAGACCGCTAAGGCCGAAGCCCAGAAGGCCCTTTAGGAGATCGAGGCGATGAAGAAGATAGCGGCGGGTAAGGCATTCTTGATGCAAAGCAAAAATATAAAAGTTAATTATCTGCTACTTACCCGAATCCGAAGCTCTCCAGGAGCGTTCGCCGATCTGCCCCGAAGTGTGTCTGATGCCGCCGCATACTACCGAGCCGAAGAGGGGAGCTCGACGGAAAAAGTGTTCTGGTCTCAGTATGCTGAGGCAGAACATCCGGTGCCCCTGAGCGACCAGCTGAAGCAGCTGGTCGAGCTCCACAAGGTGGCCGAACAGGCCATGAAGGGCCTCATAGCTCGGCTGTGGCCTGGAGAAGTCATGCCTGGGAGCTAGTTTGGTCTGGTGCGGCGGCTGGTGGATGCGTGTCCGTGGATTGAGGTCGTCAAGCGCTCTGTTTGTATTGAAGGTGCCCGTCGGGCCCTTGCTCGTGCTAAGGTGCACTTGGGCAAGCTAGATGCGGAGAAGCTGTTGACGGACGCGCCACCGTCGGGCAAGGAGTATCATACACCCGAGATGTATTATAATGGCGTTCTGAAGGGTGCCCGTCGTATAGAGGATGAGTGCTCCAAAGATGTAATTTTTGAGTAGACTCGCATTTGTTATCCTGTACGCTGAAGCTTTGTTCATATGCGTTAAGCAACGCTTGTTAATTTAAAATATTACCTTCTTTGCGGCCGTTTATCAAATCTGGGAGATGCAAGTCGTCGGCTTCAACCCCCATGCCACGAGTGCTGGGGTGTTCGCGATAAACCTGAGCTCCTCTTGTTCCCATTCTTGGGTCCATCTAGGGAGGCGTTCAGCACAACGAACCAGGCCGTCGGACTTATAGTGCTTTATCACTCTCACTTAGCCATAGAATTCTATAATTTTAAATTTCGGCGAAGCCCCTAGTATTCGGAAGACCGAGTTCAGGGCGCTATCCACTCCTAGGCCGAATAAGTCCGGTTCCTCGCTCGAAGCGGCATAAGTCTTTAAGGACTCGAAGAAACCTCGCGAACAGCGACCGGTCTCTCGCACTATCATGACAGTCAGTTTTAGCTTTCTCTACTGAGGTGTTAACCCAGCTCAACTGGGGCACAATCGCAGTAGTTCTCCCAGCGCTACCTTAGCCAACAATGCGGAACGTAAGGTACCAAAACATGGGAGCCGGGCAAACCTAACTATTGACCAAAGACATGATTCAGAGCCGATGCATATAGTGCTATAAGTTCGGGGTGCCGCACTTGTTAGAGTGTTCGGTCTTCTCACACCATGTTATGGGGTGTTGTAAGCCCTTGGTGTATTATCGTACCAAAGTGTACGGTTGCAGAATGTCATGACTGAACATATTTGTATATAAAAATAGATAAGTACAATAATAGGTAAGAGCTATATATTGTTCATTAAAAAAGGGCTGCTGCAAAAACAGAACGATGCAAAAAGTGCGGTAAGCAAGAGATGGGAGTATTTGACATATTCCCCTCCAGGGGAAAGTTGCAGGATTGTAAGAGAAACAGGTATTAAACTCGTTATAGAGACCACCTGGACTTTTGACGTGGCTTGCTTCCTCCCTGGCTATTGCATCGTGGGTTCGGAGAGAGTATTGCCGAACAGGCCTTCCGAATAGTTGGGTCCTGAAAGTGTGTGAAAAGGAAAACGGCGAAATAGGGAGCCCCTTAGTGCGGTTGAGCTGCATTCTGGGCGTGTCGTTGTTGTGCCCCACCCCTTATGCCCATGGTATCTCTAAGGCGTAATTATGTACACGTGGTACCAGTATCGCCGTTTGACGGGGGCTGGGGTTGGGGCCGCACTGCTATGCTTGCTTGGAATGTGCCAGCCGGATTTGTTGTAGGTTACTTTGGGCTCGCTTGACGTTGTCCGGACGTTTGGCACCTGGATTGGAGAACTGCCTTGAGAGGCTACTCTGTACTTCCGCTGCCAGGGCCGCCGTGTGCTCCTCCGTTCGGAGAGAGCGTTCGGTGTTTCCGTTTACCGTGATGACTCCGTGAGGTCCTGGCATCTTGAGCTTGAGATATGCATAGTGCGGCACCGCATTGAATTTGGCAAATGCGGTTCGTTCAAGCAGGGCGTGATAGCCGCTGCGGAATGGGACTATGTCGAAGATTAACTCCTCGCTTCGGAAGTTATCCGGGGATCCAAAGACCACCTCAAGTGTGACCAAGCCTGTACAGCTGGCCTCTACCCCTGGTATGACACCTTTAAAGGTTGTCTTTGTGGGTTTAATCCTTGAAGGATCGATGCCCATTTTTTGCACTGTGTCCCGGTAAAGCAGGTTCAGGCTACTGCCGCCGTCCATTAGGACTCTGGTAAGGTGAAATCCGTCGATAATTGGGTCTAGCACTAGTGCGGCAAATCCGCCGTGACGGATGCTGGTGGGATGGTCCCTTCGATCGAAGGTGATCGGGCAGGAGGACCATGCGTTGAACTTTGGGGCGACTGGCTCCAGCGCATGGACGTCCTTGAGAGCATGCTTCCGCTCCCTTTTGGGGATGTGGGTTGCGTATATCATATTCACCGTCCGAACTTGCAGGGGAAATCCCTTATGTCCTTTGTTGTTCGGCGGTTGGGGCCCCTCCTCGTCATCGCTATGTAGCCCCTTGTCTCTGGTCTCGGCACTTAACTTGCCTGCCTGCTTGAACACCCAACAATCCATGTTGGTGTGATTGGCTGCTGTTCGGGTGTGCCGTGTATCTGGCACGAGCGATCGAGTATCCGGTCTAAGCTGGATGGGCCTTGAGGGTTTCTTTTGAATGGCTTCTTCCACTGACCCGGTTTAGAGCCTCTGAATCCAGCATTGACTGCCGTATCTTCAGTATTGTCACCGTTAATGCGGCGCTTATGCTTGTTGCGACGTGACCTGCTGTTGTTATCCTTGGTATCCGAATTGCCGGGGCTCTTGGTTATGTTATTGCTACGAGCTAGCCAGCTGTCTTCTCCCGCGCAGAAGCGGGTCATGAGTGTCGTGAGGGCTTCCATAGACTTCGGCTTTTCCTTTCCTAGGTGCCGGGCAAGCCATTCGTCTCGGATGTTGTGCCTGAAGGCTGCAAGGGCCACGGCTTCCGGACAATCGACTATTTGGTTTTTCTTGGTTAGGAACCGTGTCCAGAATTGTCTGGCCGATTCCTCTGGCTGCTGGATTATGTGGCTTAGGTCATCGGCGTCTAGTGGTCGCACATACGTGCCCTGGAATTTGTCAAGGAATGCGGATTCCAGGTCCTCCCAACAACTAATTGACTCTGCTGGCAGGCTATTAAGCCAATGTCGAGCTGGTACTTTAAGCTTGAGCGGGAGGTAATTGATGGCGTGTAGATCATCACCACGGGCCATGTGGATATGAAGGAGATAATCCTCGATCCATACCGCGGGATCTGTTGTGCTATCGTATGATTCGATGTTTACGGGTTTGAAGCCCTCGTGGATTTGATGATCCATGACTTCGTCTGTGAAGCATAGTGGGTGTGCGGCGCCCCTGTACTGGGTTATATCAGGACGCAACTCAGACGAGCTTGGTCTGTTGTATTCGGCCGGGCCATACTTATTATGTCCGGCGTGACGGCTAGTGTCACGTGAAGCGGGGCGCCCATGCGATCCGTAGATCGATCTTGTTTACCTTGCCTTATTCTCCAAGATGTCTCACAGGTTTGTTGCGTCTCCCCCTACTCTGGTATGTTTTGAGCGGTGTCGGGGTGCGGCTTGGGTTGAGGGCCTGAAGGCCTCTCTATCGCGGCCACGGGGTGGCCGATCGGGCGCATCGTACGCTGGTGATGTAGGTTTAGTTGCTTCCTCCTCAAGTTGGGTTAGCAGCCTACGCTTTGGGTAGCTCTTGGATGGGCGTTCTAGTTTATACTCTTCGGCCGCCAGGACTTCGGTCCATCTGTCGGCTAGCAAGTCTTGGTCAGCTCTAAGATGCTGCTGTTTCTTTTTGAGGCTGCTTGCCGTGGCTATGAGCCTGCGTTTGAAATGCTCTTGTTCGACGGGATCCTCTCGCACGACGAATTCGTCGTCGTCGAGGCTTGCCTCATCTTCGGAGGGAGGCATGTAATTGTCGTGCTCAACCTCTTTGTCGGCCGCTCTCTCCTGAGGGCTGGCTCCTTCGTCCTCCTGCACTGAATCCTGCTGGAGGGGGTTGTCTTCGGCACTGTCCGGCATATTGTTATCTCCGGTGCCGGAATCGCTGTTTTTGCTTTGGCGGGACTTAGAGCGGCCCCGCTGACGTCGGCGCTTGGGTTGCTTCTTGGAGGGGTCATCCTCCGTTTTCTCCACGCCATCCCCCGCTTTAGGGGTGTCCACCATGTATATGTCATATGACGAGGTGGCTTTCCAGTTCCCTATAGGTGCTGGTTCTTGATCGTCTCCTTCATCGGCGTCCATGCCGTTGATGTCTTCGGGGTCAAAGTCGAGCATGTCGGTTAAATCGTCGACAGTGGCTACGAAGTGGGTGGTGGGTGGGCTACAAATTTCTTTGTCGTCCGTATCCCAACCGTGTTGGCCGTAGTCCGGCCAGGGCTCTCTTGACAAAGAGAGAGACTTTAACGAATTCAGGATATTGCCAAAAGGCGAGTGCTGAAAGACATCCGCGACGGTGAACTCCACGACCAGAGCCCAATCGGGCTTAATCGGAAGAGGTGCGGGATTTATGGAGTCCGGATCGGAGTCCGGCACCTTGGAGTCACGGGCCTTGCGAGGGACTAGGCTGGTATCCGGCTCTATCGCCGTAGAGGTTGCAGCTTCCGGGGTGGCGTCCAACCGTCCGTCCCCGACTGGCGTAGCGGGCTCCGAGCTAATGGTCGGAGCGGACACCTGAGTGGCGCTCTGGGTGTTGTCCGATGACAAAGCTAAATCATGCCCATCGTGACAGTGCGGCGCGCTCGGTCGTGGCTCGAATCCGTCGAAGATCAAGTCCCCGTGGATGTCGGCCGTGTTGTTTAAGCTTCCAAACCTGACTTGGTGGCTAGGGGCGTAGCTTTCGATCTGCTCTAGATGGCCGAATGAGTCGGCCCGCAGTGCGAAGCCGCCGAATACGAAGATCTGTCCGGGGAGAAAAGTCTCATCCCGGACCGTATCGCGATTGTCGAGCGAAGAAGCCATCAGGCCAACAGGCGACGACACAGAGGAACTCTCAATGAAAGCACCAATGTCGGTGTCAAAACCGGCCGATCTCGGGTAGGGGGTCCCGAACTGTGCGTCTAGGCGGATGGTAACAGGAGACAAGGGACATGATGTTTTTACCCAGGTTCGGGCCCTCTCGATGGAGGTAAAACCCTACTCCTGCATGATTAATATTGATGATATGAGTAGTACAAGAGTAGATCTACCACGAGATCGGAGTGGCTAAACCCTAGAATCTAGCCTATGGTATGATTGTTGTTTTTCCTATGGACGAAAACTCTCCGGTTTATATAGACACCGGAGAGGGCTAGGGTTACACAGAGTCGGTTACAATGGGAGGAGATCTTCATATCGTATCGCCAAGATTGCCTTCCACGCCAAGGAAAGTCCCATCCGGACAAGGGACGGAGTCTTCAATCTTGTATCTTCATAGTCCGGGAGTCCGGCCAAAGGTCTTAGTCCGGCCATCCGGACACCCCCTAATCCAGGACTCCCTCAATCACTTTCTTATTAAAAAGCACCCGCTGGAGAGCACACTGTCATTTGCATTCATTATTATTGGTTTATATTGGGTATGACTTGACTGGATCTCTTTTACCATGAATTACAATGTTTAGTCAGTCCTTCGTCTTTAAAGGTGCTCTGCATTTATGTTTTGCGGTCTCAGAAAGGGCTAGCGAGATACCATTTTGTTATACCATGTTATGATTGTTTTGAGAAAGTGTTGTCATCCGAGTTTTATTATTATCGCTCGCTAGCTGGTTATGCCATTGATATGAGTAATTGTGAGACCGAAGTGTTATTGTGAATATGGTTAATTTATAATATTGTTCAAACCTGAATGATGGCTTTGCATATTTACAACAACAAGAACAAATGGAGTTTGTAAAAGTTTTTCTTTATCACTTTTAGTTTATCAACTGAATTGCTTGAGGACAAGCAAATGTTTAAGCTTGGGGGAGTTGATACGTCTCCAATGTATCTACTTTTCCAAACACTTTAGCCCTTGTTTTGGACTCTAACTTGCATGATTTGAATGAAACTAACACGGACTGACGCTATTTTTAGCAGAATTACCATGATGTTGTTTCATGTGTAGAAAACAAAAGTTCTCGGAATATCCTAAAAATCCTCAGAGGCACTTTAAGGAAAATATAAAAAATACTGGAGAAAGAATCAAGACCAGGGGGCCCACACCCTGGCCATGAGGGTGGGGGGCGCGCCCTCCCCCTGGGCGCGCCCCCCTATCTCGTGGGCCCCCTGAGGCTCCGCCGACCTCAACTCCACTCCATATACTCCGCCTCGCGGAGAAAAAAATCAGAGAGAAAGTTTCATCGCGTTTTATGATACAGAGCCGCCGCGAAGCCCTAATCTCTCTCGGGAGGGCTGATCTGGAGTCCGTTCGGGGCTCCGGAGAGGGGGATTCGTCGCCGTCGTCATCATCAACCATCCTCCATCACCAATTTCATGATTCTCACCGCTGTGTGTGAGTAATTCCATCGTAGGCTTGCTGGACGGTGATGGGTTGGATGAGATTTATCATGTAATCATGTTAGTTTTGTTAGGTTTTGATCGCTAGTATCCACTATGTTCTGAGATAGATGTTGCTATGACTTTGCTATGCTTAATGCTTGTCACTAAGGCCCGAGTGCCATGATTTCATATCTGAACCTATTATGTTTTCATGAATATATGTGTGTTCTTGATCCTATCTTGCAAGTCTATAGTCACCTATTATGTGTTATGATCCGACAACCCCGAAGTGACAATAATCGGGATACTTCTCGGTGATGAATGTCGGTGTCAAAACCGGCGGATCTCGGGTAGGGGGTCCCGAACTGTGCGTCTAGGCGGATGGTAACAGGAGACGAGGGACACGACGTTTTTACCCAGGTTCGGGCCCTCTTGATGGAGGTAAAACCCTACGTCCTGCTTGATTAATATTGATGATGTGGGTTACAAGAGTAGATCTACCACGAGATCAAGGTGGCTAAACCCTAGAAGCTAGCCTATGGTATGATTGTTGTTCGTCCTATGGACTAAAGTCATCCGATTTATATAGACACCGGAGAGGGCTAGGGTTACACAGAGTCGGTTACAAAGGTAGGAGATCTACATATCTGTATCGCCAAGCTTGCCTTCCACGCCAAGGAAAGTCCCATCTGGACACGGGACGAAGTCTTCAATCTTGTATCTTCATAGTCTTGGAGTCCGGCCGATGATGATAGTTCGGCTATCCGGACACCCCCTAGTCCGGAACTCCCTCAGTAGCCCTTGAACCAGGCTTCAATGACGACGAGTCCGGCGCGCATATTGTCTTCGGCATTGAAAGGCGGGTTCTTCCTCCGAATAATTTATAGAAGATTGTGAACACCAGGATAGTGTTCGGCTCTGCAAAATAAATTCCACATACAACCGTAGAGAGAATAATATTACACAAGTTCAATCTGCTGACGTATTTTGTGGCGTAACATCACACCACTACCAAGCCTTCAAATTGTTTTTATTGTTCCATCTCAGCGCGTTCAGCGAGGCGGTTTCCTTGGCACGTCTTGTCGAAGCAGAGATCGTGTTCCCCTTATTCCGGGATTCCCATCAATACGGACGTGGGTAACCCAACCGCGCCATCAATCGCGATGCTTGGGGGATAAGCGAGTTTTACCAGGCCGGTGGGGACGCGTGTTTTTGTCCGCCCATATAAGGGGATAAAGATCCAACCTTTTTACCTGCGCCTTCTTCCTCCTTGGCTTATCCATCTCTGCGAACTCGAGCTCTAGCGCCCAAGCCCGCACATCTCACCTCAACCTTCTCCAAATATGTCCGGAGCGGGAGGCAAGTGGATGGCCTCCTCCGTTACGGAGGGGCATATCCAGAAGCTGCGCAGCGCCGGATACTTGTCCAGCGACATCGCGTATCGGCTCCCCGACGAGGGAGAGCTCATCCCCACCCCTAGGCCCCATGAAAGGGTAGTATTCCTTCCCCATTTCCTCCGCGGACTGGGCTTCCCACTTCATCCCTTTGTCCGGGGGCTCATGTTCTACTACGGCCTAGATTTCCATGATCTGGCCCCAAATTTTATTCTCAACATCTGGGCGTTTATCGTCGTGTGCGAGGCCTTCCTCTCCATCCAGCCCCACTTCGGCTTGTGGCTCAAGACCTTAAGTGTCAAGCCGAAGGCTGTGAAGGGCAGCCAAGAGGAGTGTGGAGGCACCATGGTGGGCAGGATGTCCCACGTTACGTGGCTGGAGGGCACCTTTGTGGAAACCATCAAGGGGTGGCAATCGGGGTGGTTCTACATCACCGAGCCGCGCGATCCTGAATGGGCAGTGGGCCCCGAATTCAGATCCGGCATCCCCACACGGCTCACCTCCTGGAAAGAGAGCGGACGGATTTGGGGCGATTCGGAGGAGCTGACCGGACTCCAAGCCTGCGTCCAAAAGCTGGTGGACAAGAAGCTCAAGCTTGTCAATGTAGTCCAGGTCATGCTCATCTACCAGATTCTCCCGTGCCAACGACGGGGCTTCAATATGTGGGAGTTCCATCCGGCGCAGCACCAGACTTTGAATGGGCTCTTTGACACTACGTATGAAGAGGTCTGGAAGGTGCTGTTCAAGGGCGCCGAGGCTCCCACATCCGCTACCGAAGATTGCGGATTCAACTCGCAGCGTCCAGCTGACGAGGTAAGTGATATTGTCCTTTATGGGACGCTGGTTATTCATAGTTTGACTCTATGCGGGATCTAAACTCCCTTTCCTTTGACAGGACTGGCTGAAGAAGGCCGCACAGGCTATCTGTCCGGCCCCATTGCCAGAGGACCCAGCTGACGCCCGCCTAACGGGGCTGCTGGCTCCGGCACCCCACGTGGTGCCGGGGAAGAAGGCCAAGAAGAAGGCCACAGGGACTCGAAAGAGTTCCCGTTTTTAGGTGCTATCGGACGATGAATCCGAGGCCGACTCCTCCCACCAAGGCGAGGAGGAGAAGAAGAAAGCCTCTCCCCGGGGGGAGGGAAGAAAAGGAAGGCCTCCCCAACAAGGGAGGCCGAAGGGTCCAAGAGGGGAAAAACTCTTCCCCTGGACTGTGCCGCCAACGCCAGTGACGACGACGAGGACTGGCCTCCAAGGGCCAAGCCTCTGGCGAGATCGTAAGTATCCGGACTCCCGAATAACTTCAAGGTTTTCGTTTTCCGCCACATTATGTCTTTCTAATGCCGCATACAACCCTGCAGTCCGCCTAAGGATGATCTCCCCACTTCGTCGAGCGGGTCCTTAGGGGCGTCGGATATGGATTCTCTTCCGACTGCCTCCACCCCCCGTGATGCGGACGATGCCGAGGTGGGATCCCAGGAAGGGACCCACCAGGAGGAGAGGGCCCCAGAGGTGTCGCAGGACAACCTCCCGGACTTTGCACCGGACTCAGCCCCGGAACTCATAGTGGCTCCGGAGTCCGGCGGGCGACCCCTTCGAAAGAAGGGCAAGACCACGATGCCAGCTACCTCCGTCCAACCGGAGGTGCCGGATAATTTGCTGGAGGCGCTCAACGGTGCCTCCATCGAAGAGGAACACCGCATTGTTATGAGTACGGTGATTCAGAAGGTTCAGCTCGCCAAGAGCGGGCTGACCGAAGCCTGCAGCAGCCTTCTAACAGGCTTTGAGGTAAGAATTTCAATATATGTAAAATGGTACCGCATAGACAGTAGCCCCTGATGCTCGGTTCGGTGTTCGGAAAGAAAAGCCGGACTGAGGATGTTTAGAAAGATAAACGCAGGAGTCATGAAAATATGTCAATATGGGATTGCAGGCTGTGCTGCTGACCTCTGCCGCACTGACTACGGAGGTTAAAACTTTGAAGGAAAACCTCGAGCGGTCCGAGAACGAGCTCGGCCATGCCAAGAAGCAGCTCGAGGAAAAAGAAGGTGAGTAATACCTTATGAAAATTGAACCTTACAGAAAAGGATTTGGTTGCAAGAAATATGACAAGGATAACTGGGGTATTGCAGGGGCCACTAACGAGGTGGCGACCCTGAAGGAGGCGGTGGCCGCGGCCGAACGCAATGCGGCTGTGGAGCGCACCGAGCGAGAGAAACAGGAGGCGCGGGTGGCGGAGGTACAGCAAGAGCTCCAGGATCTCGTGAAGAAACACGAGAGCCTGGAGCATGACTCGAAGACTCGAGAGTCTGAGCTTGCAATGGCTCTTGAGAGTGCCAAAGCCGCTAAGGCAGAAGCCTATAAGGCCCTCCAGAAGATAGAGGCGGTGAAGAAAATAGCAGCGGGTAAGGCATTTTTCATGCAAAGTAAGCATGTGAGTGTTAATTACCTGTTGCTTACCCGAATTCGGAGCTCTCGAGGAGCGTTCGCAGATCTTCCCCGCAGCGTGTCCGATGCTGCCGCATTCTACCGGGCCGAGGAGGGGAGCTCAACGGAGAAGGTCTTCTGGTCTCAGTATGCTGAGGCCGGACATCCGGTGCCCCTTAGCGACCAGCTGAAGCAGCTGGTCGAGCTCCACAAGGCGGACGAACAGGCCATGAAAGGCCTCATAGTTAGGCTGTGGCCTAAGGAGGCTATGCCTGGGAGCTACTTCGGCCTAGTGCGGCGGCTGGTGGACGCGTGCCTGTGGGTTGAAGTTATCAAGCACTCCGCCTGTATCGAGGGTGCGCCTCGGGCCCTTGCCCGCGCAAAGGTGCACTGGGGCAAGATGGATGCCCAGAAGCTTGTGACGGACCCCCGACCAGAGGGCAAGGAGCATCGCACGCCCGAGATGTATTATAGGAGTGTGCTGAAGGGCGCCTGCACTATTGCGGGTGAGTGCTCCAAAGATGTAATATTTGAGTAGACTCGCATTTTGTTATCCAGTGCGCTGAAAACTTGGTTCATATGCGCTAAGCAATGCTTGTTAATTTAAAATATTACCTTCTGTGCGGATGTTTATCAAATCTGAGAGATGGCAAGTCGTCGGCTTCAGCCCCCATGCCACGAGTGCTGGGGTGTTCAGGATAAACTCGAGCGCTCTTGTTCCCATTTTTCGGTCCATCTAGGGAGGCGCTCAACACAACGAACAAGGCAACCTGACTTATAATGCTTGAACTCTCTCACTTAGCCATAGAATTCTATAATTTTAAATTTCGGCGAAGCCCCTAGTTTTCGGAAGGCCGAATTTGGGGCGCTATCCACGCCTTGACCGGACAGAATCCGGCTCCTCGCTTGAAGCGGCATAAGTCTTTAGGGACTCGCAAAGAACCTCTCGAACAGTGACCAGCTCTCGCCTCATCATGACGGTCACTTTTAGCTTTCTCCACTGAGGCGTTAACCCAGCTCAACTGGGGCGCAATCGCAGTGGTTCTCCCAGTGCTACCTTAGCCGATAAAACGGAACGTAGGGTACCAAAACATGAGAGCCGGGCAAACCCAACTATTGACCCAAGAACATGATTCGGAGCTGATGCATATAATGCTATATGTTCGGGGTGCCGCACTTGTGAAAGTGTTCGGACTTATCACACCATAACGCGGGAAACATAAGCCCCTGGTGTATTTAGCCGTACCAAAACGTACGGATGCAACATGTCATAGATGAACATATGTGTAAGAAAGAAATGCAATTAGAAGGAAAAATGTGTTGTATTGCTTTATTCAAATAAAAAATGTTGTGAGTGCAGGACGATACAAGTGGTGCGGTAAGCAAGGGATGGGACTGTTTAACATGTCCCCCCCAGGGGTAAGCTACAGAATAATGCATAAAACAGAATTTAATGCTCAAGATGGAGACCACCTGGATTTTCATTGTAGCCTTTCTCCTTCCCTGGCTGTTGTATCATGGGTTCGGCATGTCTGCTGCCGGACAGGGCCTCTGACGAACGGAGTCCTGTGGGTAAAAAATAAAAGGAAAAGGAAAAGAAACGACGCACTTAAGAGCCCCTGGTGCGGTTGAGCCGCAGTTTGGGCTTATCGTGGTCGAGCCCCTTGCCCCATGCCCATGGTATCTTCCGAGCATAATGGAGTACGCGAAGGGTCTGTCTTAATGTTTTACAGGGGCTGGGGTTGGGGCCGCACTGCTACGCGTGCTCGGAACGTGCCAGGTTGTCGTGTTGTAGGTTACTCCGGGCACGCTTAGCTGTGTCCGGCCGCTTAGCAGCCGGACTCGAGAATTGCCTTAAAAGGCTGCTTTGTACTTCTGCCGCGAGAACCGCTGTATGTTCCTCCGTTCGGAGGGAGCGTTCAGTGTTTCCGTTGACCGTGATGACTCCTCTAGGGCCTGGCATCTTGAGCTTGAGGTATGCGTAGTGTGGCACCGCGTTGAACTTTGCGAACGCGGTACGTCCGAGCAAGGCATGATAGCCGCTGCGGAACGGGACTATGTCGAAGATTAACTCCTCGCCGGAACTTTTCCGGGGATCCGAAGACCACTTCCAGTGTAACCGAGCATGTACAATTGGCTTCTACACCTGGTATGACGCCTTTAAAGGTCGTTTTGGTAGGTTTAATCCTTGAGGGGTCTATGCCCATTTTGTGCACCGTGTCCTGATAGAGCAGGTTTAGGCTGCTGTCGCCGTCCATCAGGACTCTGGTGAGATGAAATCCATCGACGATTGGGTCTAGAACCAATGCGGCGAATCCACCATGGCGAATGCTGGTGGGGTGGTCCCTTCGGTCAAAGGTGATCGGGCAAGAGGACCATGGATTGAACTTCGGGGCAACTGGCTACATCACGTATACATCCCTGAGTGCACGCTTCCGCTCCCTTTTGGGTATGTGCATGGCATATATCATGTTCACCGTCCGCACCTGTGGGGGGAAAGCCTTCTGTCCTCTATTGTTCGGCGGTCGGGTCTCTTCCTCGTCGTCGCTATGTAGCCCCTTATCGCTGTTTTCGGCAATTAACTTGCCTGCCTGCTTGAACACCCAACAGTCCCTATTGGTGTGGTTAGCTGGCTTTTCAGGGGTGCCATGTATCTGGCACAAGCGGTCGAGAATTCGGTCCAAATTGGACGGACCCTGAGTTGTTCTTTTGAATGGATTTTTTTCGTTGACCAGGTTTAGAGCCTCTAAATCTGGCATTGACTGTCGTATCCTCACTGTTATCGCCGTTAATGCGGCGTTTGTTTTTGTAGCGACGCGACCTACCACTACGGTCCTTGATATCCGGACTGCCAGAATTTTTGTTGAGGTTGTTGCTGCGTGCTAGCCAGCTGTCCTCACCCGCACAGAAGCGGGTCATGAGTGATGTAAGGGCTGCCATGGATTTCGGCTTTTCCTGTCCCAGGTGCCGGGCAAGCCACTCGTCGCGGATGTTATGCTTGAAGGCCGCGAGGGCCTCGGCATCCGAACAGTCGACGATTTGGTTTTTCTTGGTTAAGAACCGTGTCCAGAATTGTCTGGCCGATTCGTCTGGCTGCTGAATTATGTGGCTTAGGTCATCTGCATCTGGTGGTCGCACGTACGTGCCTTGGAAGTTATCGAGGAATGCGGCTTCCAGGTCCTCCCAACTCCCGATTGACTCTGCTGGCAAGCTGTTAAGCCAGTGCCGGGCTGGTCCTTTAAGTTTGAGTGGGAGATATTTGATGGCGTGGAGATCGTCTCCGTGGGCCATGTGGATGTGGAGGAGATAGTCCTCGATCCAGACCGCGGGGTCTGTTGTGCCATCATAAGATTCAATATTGACGGGTTTAAACCCTTCTGGGATTTGATGATCCATTACCTCATCTGTGAAGCATAGTGGGTGTGCGGCACCTCTGTACTGGGCAATATCGCGACGGAGCTCAAAAGAGCTTTGTCTGTTGTGTTTGGCCCGGCCGGACTTACTGTGTCCGGGGTGACGGTGATCGTCACGTATCGTGGGGCGCCCACGTGATCCATAGATCGATCTTGATTGTCTTGCCTTATCCTCCAATATGTCGCGCAGGTCCGGAGTGTTCCACTGTGGCCTTGTGCTTTTCGAGCGATGCCGGGGTACGGGTCTAGTGAAGGGCCTTGAGGCCTCTCTGTCGCGACCACGGGGTGGTCGATCAGCCGTATTGTCTCCTGGTGAAGCGGGATCATATGCCTCCACCTCTAACCGGGGGAGCAGCTTACGTTTGAGGTAGCTTTTGGAGGGGCATTCGAGTTCATGCTCTTCGGCCGCGAGGACTTCGGTCCATCTGTCGGCTAGCAGATCTTGATCAGCTCTAAGCTGCTGCTGCTTTTTCTTGAGGCTGTTTGCCGTGGCCATAAGCCTGCGTTTGAAACGCTCCTGTTCGACGAGATCCTCAGGCACGACGAATTCGTCGTCGTCGAGGCTTGCCTCGTCTCCGGAGGGAGGTATATAGTCCTCTACCTCTTCTTCGGCCGCTCTCTCATGAGGGCTGGCGTCCCCCTCCTCCTGTGCTGGATCTTGCTGGAGTGGGTTGTCTTCGGCGCTATCCGGTGTATTATTGTCTCCGGCGCCGGAATCCTCATTCTTGCTATGGCGGGATTTAGAGCGGCGCCGCTGACGCCGGCGCTTGGGATGTTTCTTGGAGGGGTCATCCTCCGCTATTCCTTCGCCGTTCCCAGCCTTTGGGATATCCACCATGTATATGTCGTATGAAGAGGTGGCTTTCCAGTGCCCGGTGGGCGCTGGTTCTTGCTCGTCTCCGGCATCGTCGTCCATACCGTCGATGTCCTCAGAGTCGTAATCTAGAATGTCAGTTAGATCGTCGACAGTGGCTACCAAGTGGGTGGTGGGTGGGCTCTGAATTTCTTCGTCGTCCGCATCCCAACCGTGCTGGCCGCAGTCCGGCCAGGCCTCTCCTGATAACGAGAGGTACTTTAGCGAACTCAAGATGTCGCCAAAAGGTGAGTATTGAAAGATGTCCGCCGCGGTGAACTCCATGATCAGCGCCCAATTGGATTCGACTGGAGGGGGCGCGGGAGGTCCGGAGTCCAGCAAGGAGTCCGACACCTCGGAGTCACGAGCTTCATGGGGGCAAGATCGGTGTTCGGCTCTATCGCCGTAGAGGTTGTAGCCCCCGAGGTGGTGTCTAGCGATCCATCCTTGGTCTGCGCAGCCGGCTCCGAGTCGAAGATTGGAGCGGGTTCGAGTGCGGCCTCCAGGGTACTGTCCGGCTGCAGAGCTAAATCATGCCCATCGTGACAGTACGGCACGCCCGGCTGTGGCTCGAATCCGTCGAGGATCAAGTCCCCGCGGATGTCGGCCGTGAAGTCCAAACTTCCAAATCTGACCTGACGGCCAGGGGCGTAGCTTTCGATCTGCTCTAGATGGCCAAGCGAATTGGCCCGCAGTGCAAAGCCGCCGAATACGAAGATCTGTCCGGGGAGGAAGGTCACACCCTGGACTGCGTCGTTGATGATGATCGAAGAAGCCATCGAGCCTATCAGTGATGACACAGAGGAACTCTCAATGAAAGCACCAATATTGGTGTCAAAACTGGCGGATCTCGGGTAGGGGGTCCCGAACTGTGCGTCTAGGCGGATGATAACAGGAGACGAGGGACACGATGTTTTTACCCAGGTTCGGGCCCTCTTGATGGAGGTAAAACCCTACGTCCTGCTTGATTAATATTGATGATGTGGGTTACAAGAGTAGATCTACCACGACATCAAGGGGGCTAAACCCTAGAAGCTAGCCTATGGTATGATTGTTGTTCGTCCTATGGACTAAAGCCATCCAGTTTATATAGACACCGGAGAGGGCTAGGGTTACACAGAGTCGGTTACAAAGGTAGGAGATTTACATATCCGTATCGCCAAGCTTGCCTTCCACGCCAAGGAAAGTCTGACACGGGACGGAGTCTTCAATCTTGTATCTTCATAGTCTTGGAGTCCGGCTGATGATGATAGTTCGGCTATCCGGACACCCCCTAGTCCGGAACTCCCTCAATGACCGTAGTTTGAGGAGTTCATGTATTCACCATGTGTTAATGCTTTGGTTCGGTTCTCTATTAAAAGGAGGCCTTAATATCCCATAGTTTCCACTAGGACCCCGCTGCCACGGTAGAGTAGGACAAAAGATGTCATGCAAGTTCTTTTCCATAAGCACGTATGACTATATTCAGAATACATGCCTACATTACATTGATGAATTGGAGCTAGTTCTGTGTCACCCTATGTTATAGCTATTACACGAGGAATCGCATCCGACATAATTATCCATCACTAATCCATTGCCTACGAGCTTTTCACATCTTGTGTTTCGCTTATTTACTTTTCCATTGCTATTGTTACAACCACTACAAAACCCAAAAATATTACTTTTGTTATTGTTACCATTACTATCATACTACTTTCTACTAAATACTTTGCTGCAGATACAAAGTTATCTAGGTGTGGTTGAATTGACAACTCAACTGCTAATACTCAAGAATATTCTTTGGCTCCCCTTGTGTCGAATCAACAAATTTGGGTTGAATACTCTACCCTCGAAAGCTGTTGCGATCCCCTACACTTGTGGGTCATCAGAGTACTAGTTACAGTGATGCATATAGTTAAGCAAAGGGATCGCACATGTCAATATTGACTGGAACGAGAATGCAACAGCACAATAAGAATTATGGCCACGATGATGCGATCGCAGTGGTGGTTACAGAAGGCAAGAAGAAAGATGGATCCATGAACGTATGACCTACTCCTCCTCAACTTAGTGCGCCGGTCCACCGACCGGTGGCTAAGGAGCGGCGACTTTTGTGCGAGGTCGAGGTGCTTCTCAGCAAAGGCATCCAACGCTTCCAGCCGGTTGAGGAAGGCAAACGTCATAGCATCCTCACTAGCCTTGTAGACACCTATTTACACGATTTCCTCATACACATGGATGTGTAGGTCGACGAATTCTTGCAGGGCGAGGCGCCTCGCAGCGAGCGCGACCTCCAGGTGGACATTCTTCGTGGCGTCGGCGGGCAGTCGCAGGGCCACCAGTGCTTGAAAGAGGTTCCGGCCATGGAGGCCGATTAGGGTGGTAGGCAATGAGGAGCCCGGGCGCGCGGGCTGGAGGAGTACGGCGATCTCGTCTGTGAGCTTCTTGAGGACGGTGAACTTGTTTCTTGTGGCAACGATCATCTGGTCCAACTCAGAGTCGTAGTTGGCGTCGACGGCGGCCATCCACCAGCCGGTCTCCAACACCGTCTGGAGACGATCCTCAGCACCATGCTGCAGGCCGGCGTCGTGGACCATCTGGCGCAGCCGCTGGCCGCTCATGCACATCGCCGCCATGGGTCTGGAGTGAGCTCTTTTGCGCTTAGTGTAGGTGCCTAGGCAAATGCTTAGATGCGTACGATGTGGTAGATGCATTGGAATGGAGGGGCGCCTTTATATGAGGGCAATGAGGGCAAACTGCGTTGCATTCACATCATGAAGCCTCTTTTCCCGGACCTCCTCCCATTACTTCCCTCATGCATTAATTGAAGGAGGATGCATTGGCCGTTCAACATATCGGGAACTGCTACTCCCTCCCTCGTCTACATTAAAGCCGTATCAGGAACTGTGTCGCCCGCTGTCAAATCGAATACTCCCTCCGTCTAGGTGAGTATTAAGTCATCTTACAAAAACCAAATAGTAAACACATAAGCATGGTGCATTAACTCTCACGTTGTTTCTTATTTTTTGACATAAATAGAGGAATCAACCAATAAGAGATGTGGGGCGTGTATGCTTTTAATTACTTGAGACTATCAAACATGACATGCAGTGGTCAGTTCGTTGCACCAGAACAAATACAACCCACGTCAGCACACACGCATCTTATAGCATCACATCCAATGGCTATCAAAGATGAATGAGACCAAATTATATCTCATCTAGATGAGTTCTAGCAAAACTGTATTTATAATACTTAGTACTCCAGCGCCATGTATCATATATTAGTATCATGCAGTACTTTATTTATTGCCATGTATGACACATAGTACTCAACTCTCTCTCTTTCTTCATTTAATTCTATGACACCTCATCAAAATTGCTAAGGCTAGTACCATTACAACCAGCCTTAGCAAATACTCCCTAAACATTAAGTTCTCTTGTTTTCCTATCCACCTTGGTCACCTAGAGGGAGGGAGTATACTGCGCGGGCTTTTCCTGCGCGGTAGGCAGGGAAGTTCCGCCCTGTCGGTTCGACAGATATGCGAGAAGACGAGGGAGTAGGCTGCTGCAAACGTAGGGTTGTGTGATTTGACATCGAGTTACTGCTGGACAGGTGGGGCCCCATGATTTGACTTGCCATTATCATTTTAACTGCGGCGCTATGACCAGCGTGAGTCTCCCGATTCCTGACCACCTCCATACAAGTGCCTCTCCCAATGCTCCACCATGTAGTAGAGGTTGGCTCTTGCATGAGAGCCCACTTCTCCACTTTTTCCTTGCCTCTCTTTCCTCCACATATGCAAAAATGCCATGTAAAGCGCACTATTGTACTTACTTGCTCCTACAGGTGCTAAGTTTGCCACATAGGCATAAAGTGTGATGTGGCAAGTTAATCAAGAAGAGAGAGACTAGTTTGGTGATCCAAGGAAGAAACGGTGCTAGGCGCGTGTACCTAGGTGAAAAGACAATTTTGAGTCTATAGATAATTAAATGAAGCAAACTTAGCAACAAAAAACTAATAAGCACACCATTTCATTGGAAGAGGTCACTCCTTGGCAAATGCAATAAATACTAGTACTCCCTGTGTCCCATAATATAAGAACGTTTTTGGCACTACAATAGTGTCAAAAATGTCCTTACATTATGGGACGGAGGGAGTACGAAGAAAGAGATAGAGAGGAGTAAAAAAATAAATACACTTATAGCCAACCTTATAGCTAACCTTGTTGTAGTATGAGTGACTAAGTGATGACTATGTATGACATGCCAACATCAGATAGCCTAACGCACCGTGTTAAATCTCCAAGGGCGCGACCGGGCGAGCGACGCGACGGTCGTGGTAGGCGCGACCATGATACAGGCTGCTGGCAGCCCTTGGATCTGAGATCAAACGACCGCATGCTAAGTTGCTGAAAATTTGCAGAATAACCCTCCAGGATAGGATATTCACCCATAGGTCTAGAATCACGCTATGCAACCGTTCGATCTCAGATCCAAGGGCTCTCGGAAGCCTGTATCATGGGAGAATGGAAAGCCACTACCCTGCAATTCGCACGTTGGCAGTTCGCTCCTACTCGTCCCCGCACGTCCTTTTATACTACAACGGTTCGCTCCTAGTCGTCCCGTCCATTCACATTACGGCAGTTCCGCTAATCCTAACCCTCCTCCCAAATTCATGGCGTCCCAAATCTCCATGATCGGCAGTGAGTACAAGGTTAGAACCATCACCGGCAATGAGTTCGAGGTCATCTACACCCGTTCTTCCGCGACGGTGAAAGGATGCCTTTCTCGCTTCAGACGCATGTTCGAAGACTTGGATGATGAGTGGGTCGCTGGGCTAGATGTTGAGTACACCACAGTCCTGGGACGAGAGAAGGATCTAACGGACGAATAGAGGAAGATGCCCGCCGTGATCTAGGTTTGCGTGCATGACTTATGCTTGGTCTACCACATATGCCATGCCGACATTGAATGCCTAGATTTTAAGGACTTCCTCGAGAGCAACCTAGTCAAATTCGTTACTGTAGACTTTGGTAACGATAAAGAAGTCCTGGGTCGGATATGCCTCATTGTAGGCAACACCTTTGACCTCCAGAAGAATCGTCTGGTGTCCTGTCGTCATCCTTCAATGCTGACCCTAGCAGGAGCCATGGTTCATCCTTCGTATGGTAAGCTGGAGAAACCTGCATACACGTTTCATCGTTATGCAGGGAAGCGGAATGTACTAGATATAGACCACATCCACTATGCTGCAATGGATGGCTACCTTTGCTTCAATATCTACAAGGGTTGGATGAAGAGCAACAGCCAAGTGTGCGGTTCAAGAAAAGAAGTATAGGCCAAGAGGAAGAGGGACAAGGACGAAGTCGAGGACGTGGACACGGACTCCGAGTAAGGTGGCAGTGTTGTTGCTCATGGTGGTTTTAAACTTCTAATGCAGTGTCTACTGGAATAGTTGAAAAGTTTAATTTCAGGTGTGCTTCATTTAATTTGAGGGGTGTGTTGTGCTGAACCCCCAACAGAACTATGTTATGTTTCTTCTTGTTACTTTAACTCTTCAGTACGTACATACTAGTATTTCTAACATTTCA
The DNA here is from genome assembly GCF_018294505.1 of Triticum aestivum. NCBI lineage: Eukaryota > Viridiplantae > Streptophyta > Magnoliopsida > Poales > Poaceae > Triticum > Triticum aestivum. The sequence goes on along the minus strand of NC_057813.1, from coordinate 525,242,081 downwards.
TCTTTTAGTTGGTATAGTACTACCACTCCTTTCTTCACATTATATACATACAATATATATGGCCAACATCATATAGCCAGCAGTTTAGTTGTCAAAGAATTTCAGGGAGCTTAGTTTTGTCAAAGAATTCCAGGGTGCTTAGTTTTATTTGAGGGGTGGGTTGTGCACTTATGTTGGACACCATTATTGTGACAAGCCTTTTTAATAGTACTATATGCATAATTTGGCGACGAGCGCTCTCTATATGTACCACCTTTTTTTAATTTCAAGTTTTGCTCCATGGCGCAATCCATCAATACTACTACTATACAAAAGTAGAGTATAAACATTTTTTAAAAGGCTAGAGGGCGGGGTAGTCTAGCTCGGTCAGTTTCACGAGAGGCGAGGGCCTTTATGATTTGACGGCTCATTACTGCTGTCAAATCGAATAGTACTGCGCTGCCAGCTGCACGCCCGGCGCCTCCATTAAACCCCTCTGTTAAACCCGCATGCAAACCGAGAATCCTACTCCAGCCACACGTCCATTCATGAGTGGGCCGGAATTAAATGCAACACCGGCCGAGCTCCTCCCGTCCGCCCTCAGTTCAAATGAGGCCAGACGCCGGCCAAGATCCTACCGTTTGCCCTCTATTTACACGAGGCCAGACAGACAACGGGCAAGAATCGCAAACCTCCGCCACTCCCCCATCTCCTCCTTCACCATTTTCTCCACTCTTCCGATGGCTTCCGATGAGCCATTCTCTAGCATATTACCCGGCTGGGTGGCCCGCTGTGCCCTCCGGATACGGGCGAGGCCGCTCGGTGCTTCACCAACCTCGCTTGGCCCGACGGAGCCAGTTGCCGCCCCAAGCAGGCGCGTGGTTCAGCAACTCGCCGCTCTAGTTTAGCTCGATGAGGAGTGGCGAGTTGCTCCACGCCGGCACGGCAGCGAGCATGCCGGTACGAGCGTCGTCGCTGCCGCGTCGTGCCGTGCCACCAGTGTTTGCGGTGGCCGCGCCTCCCGTTTTTGTGGGCACGCCTCCCGTGCCTGCGGCAGCGCCATGCAGGCAGAGACAGAAGCCGGGTGTGTGGAGAGCGACGAGTCGGTGGCCAGCTTCTCCGTGTCTGCCGCCATCATCGAGGAGAAGTAGAACACGGGAGGCCGTCGCCACTTGGGACCCATGAAGGCCACCGCCGAGGCGACGAACACGGATTAAAGTGGTTTCTTTGCTGCTTTTTCTCTACCAAGGACAAAGGGATCCGTGGGCGGCCATTTAGAACTAAAATAAGTCTAGATACATCCATTTCTAGGACAAGTATTTCCGGATGGAGGGAGTATTAATTATACAAGAGAGCCGGATTGGCACCTCTTAGTTCATGTAAATGTAATGAAATCCATCATGTTTATATGAAGATCTGGCTTTTTTATACGAAATCCTTCATGCTTATATGAAATATGTCTGTGTTTGCATGAATTTCATCTGGTTGGTTAGAGTTGTAAAAATCCATGCTGCTAGCATTTGATGTCGTCCTCCGTGGAAGGGAGCGGAGGAAATTTGCCGGCTGCCGTTAGAGATGCTCTTATGTTGGAAATAATAGAGTGACATCCAATCCATTTGAGTTAATTGCATGTATGATTGTCCCTCTATAAAAAGTTAATTGCATGTACAGTGTACATGTGACTTGCAGGGTGGCTACAGCTTCATACAGTCTTTTCTCTCACAAGATAAAATTGCATGTATGATTGTCCCTCTATGAAATTGGATGTGTATGTGGACATATTTTAAAGTGTAGATTCACTCATTTTGCTCCGTATGTCTTTTCAGGAAGGGGTCAGATTTGTTCTTGATTTATTTATGAGGTATCCAGATGGCACTGCACCGCCAAGAAAAGAGGGTAACATCAAAATTATGGACTACTTTTTTGAGTATGTTGGGAAGGTCCGGTCATAGTCACTTGTTGAAATCTCTAAAAAGACAAATACTCCCTCCGTCCGGAAATACTTGTCATCAAAATGGATAAAAGGAAATGTATCTAGACATATTTTAGTTTTAGATACATCTCTTTTTATCCATTTTGATGACAAGTATTTTCGGGCGGAGGGAGTAGAAAAGAGAGTTGGTGATGATGGTGTGCGTGCCATCCTGCAATATGGGCCATCGGATTTATATCTAACGGATAGGAAAGAAACTATGGAAATTTTGCAAAAATATACCCACACGTATCTCCACGTTCGCAAATAAGGCCTTCCCTCGTTTAGCCTTTTCTCTCACAAGATAAACTACTCATACAAATGCATCTTGATGTTCCGTGCAATGCACGGGCAGCTAGCTAATTTCTTTTAAAATAATTGTTGCGATAATTGGGTTGAAGTGATATATTTAATGTCTGCCCCGAATGATTTCAGATTCGCTAGTAGTAACAAAGAAAAGGTTGCCTTGTTAATTAACAAAAAACAGGGTGAAAACTATCACATGAGGCCGGTAGAAACAAGTCACACTAGGTTCAGCGTCATCGTCACTACAGCTGTGCGCGCGCGAGAAGTCTACATATCGAGGGGGCTTGTCAGGACCCCGATCCTAAGTCACACCGATCTAGCATGTAACACATCATATCACTTTGCGGCCTCACGCACGGTATTCCCACGGGTGCCACCTTACCTGGCCCGGGACCGTTTGCGCCTTTTGCCTCACATATATGATAGTGCCACTAGCATCCATATGACAAAGAACCCGGGCTGACATGGCTAGTCGTGAACCCAAAGTGGCACTAACTTACAGGGACAGGCATACATGACCCAACAACGAACGTGTCGGTCATCAACGAGTGAATCCGGGCTGTAGCAGCTGGGCTAGCAGGACTCCGGTAAACCGGGCTGTAACAGGCTAACAGGACTCCGGTAGACACCGCGTGACATTTCCCTGAAGGGACAGACACAGGAACGAAGAAGGACACATGCCGGCTAGCCTAAGTGTTTCAGAGCAGTAGCAAGCTACCATGGCTCAGTGGAAACACTAGGAGACATTTCCCAGTAAGAGAGGCTACCAAGGATAAACAACTAGGTTGTCAGATCCCACACATACCAAGCATTTCAATAACATACACACAATATGCTCGATATGTGCAAATACAACATGGCATCACAACATGACTCTACGACTCAAGTATTCTATTCAATAGGCTCCAAGGAGTAAGATATTACAATCATGGGTCTCATGACCCAACAATCAGAGCATACAAGTCAAAGCACATGCGGAAGCTTAACATGTCTGAGTACAGACATCTACAAATGAAAAAGGCTGAGAAGCCTGACTGTCTATCAGATCCTGCCGAGGGCACAAGATCATAGCTGAGGTAACAAGCTAAACATCGAAGTCCACGCGGTACTACTAGCGAGACTGAAGTCTCTCGGCAAAAACATAAATTAAGCAACGTGAGTACAAATGTACCCAGCAAGACTTACATCAGATCTAACTACATATGCATCATTATCAACAAGGGGTTGGTGGGGTTTAACTGCAGCAAGCCAGCTTTGACTCGGTGGCTATCCTGAACTACGACTGCAGGTAACTCTTTTCAGGTGGCGCACACGAGTCCACATATTCACCATATCAATACACCACTATGGATCTGCTCCCGTCTCCCTACGAGAACGCCATCCATAGCACTCACGCTTATCTTGCATATTTTAGAGTATCCACTTTCACTTGTCTATGAACTATACAGGCAACCCAGAAGTCCTTTACCATGGACATGGCTATTCAAATAGATCATATTAACCCTGCAGGGGTGTACTTCTTCACACACGCTCTCACCACTTACCGCCGTTTACACGACATGTACTCGGCAACCTTCAAGCGGAAGCCCAGCGAGGGTGTCGGCCACGACCTGACTAACCACACAAGTCTCTCGTCCAGGTTTATCGCCTATTCGGGTTCCATCCGCAAGGAGATCCGACCGGGGTGTCCCTCACGGCCCCAAACGATGTGTGCAGGGTTCCCAAGCCCACCATCCGGGTGCTACTTGGTACACTGGGCCACTGTTCCTAGTCTGTCCCAAGCCCACCTGTACCGGGTGCCACTTGGTAGACTACTAACACTACCTACAAACACCAGAAACTAGTTGCAACTCCTGGACAGAGATCGAGTTGATTAATAAGTCGAGAGAGCTTGGAGCGCCCGGAGCCCAATGTGTGGTAGTAACTGATCATGGATCACAAACACAGAACTCAGTTCCTGAGGACGGCTGCAATGAGACAACCCACCATGTACTCCTACATGGCCTCTCACCGCTACCTTTACCAAATCGTTTTCACACACTTAGTTCACACACAGTAGGACATGTTCACACACCTCCGATTCATTCCCGATGAATCAGACCTGACTCAACTCTAAGCAGTAGCAGGCATGACAAACAAGCATGAATGAGTAGGCACATCAGGGCTCAAACAACTCCTACTCATGCTAGTGGGTTTCATCTATTTACTGTGGCAATGACAGGTCATGCAGAGGATAAAGGGGTTCAGCTACCGCATCAAGTAACAGATGAATCATTGTTGTCCTAATGCAGTAAAAGAGAGCAGGAGCGAGAGAGTGGGATTTTATCGGAATGAACAAGGGGGTTTTGCTTGCCTAGCACTTCTGAATATAGTATAGTTCTTCATTGGTGTCATTGGTCACATCGTCGAAACACGTCTATCGAGAGGGGCAATTACCGGCAACTGAGAAAGAAACACAATCAATGCAATGCGCAATATGATGCATGTTCATGACATGGCAACATGCTGGTGTTTTGAGCTAATGAAGCTAACAACAAAGTTAAATGAAGTTGGTTTGAGCCCTAAGTTCAAATCCAAACTCCATATGTGAAATTCAAATGCCATTTATACGATTTGTGCTAAACAGCAGCTATAAGTTGTTCTAACATGCATGAAAATGGTACAGATGGATAGATTGGATTTTTCTGATCATTTTTCATATATAAATTATTTAATTTGGAGTTACGGTTGAATTTCTATGAATTTTAGAAGTTTTGGGCATTTTCTGGAATTTTCAGAATTAAATTAAATCCAGAAAAACCTATTACTGCATCAGCATTGCGTCATGCTGACCTCAGCAGGTCAACAGACCCGGTCCAGGTCAAACCTGACGCGTGGGTCCTGCATGTCAGTGACTAACTAAACTAACCTAGTTTAATTAGCACTAACCTAGGTTAAGCTAATTTAGTTTAAACCTAAACTAGATTAGTTAGCCGGGCGGGGCCCGCATGTCATGGACCCAGGGGAGGTCAACCCCCTGGTCAACTGAGGCTAACTCGCTGGCGGCTCGACGCCGGCGACGATAGGTGCGGCGGAGGGGCTCGGGTTCGCGCTACAGGGCACCGTTTTGCTCGTGGTTTGCGGCTACAGCGAGCTGGGAGACTCGCGCATCTAGTGGTGGTGGCGGCAGCAGCTGGGATGGCCGGAGTTGACGGCAGCAAGCATTTCCGCGGCAGCCGGAGTTCGGGCAACGACGGATTCGGCGCCATGGTGCATGGGAGAAGGAGCTGGTGGGTGCTACAGGCTCCTGGGAGTGCACTAAGGACGGCTATGCGCTCGGTTGCAGCCATAGGTGACAGAGGCCACGACAGCGACATGAACGGCGGTGATGAGCTCTCGGCTCCGACGGCTAGCACGGCTAGTGAACGGGAACGAGCTCGAGGAGTAGGGGGAAGACGGCGGAGCTCACATCGGACTCGAAGCGGCGCTCGGCAGGCTCGGGGAGGCGTCGGAGACGGCGAATCGGCGACGACGATCTTCGGCGGCCGACGAGGGAGACATCGGCGGTGGTGGCGCAGCAAAGCTTCTGGCGCCGCGCAGCTCGGTGAGGAGGAAGAGAGGGACGAGGCGGAGCTCATGGCCGTGTCGGTGAGGCATGGGGCTGGCTGCGGCTGCGGCTATGGCGAACGGCGGCGGCGGTGGCGTTCGGTGGTGAGAGGGAGGGAGAGCAGAGGAGGGGGAGGAGCACGGGGAGAGTGAGAGGGGCCTGAGGGGGGGTGCGTGGCGTCGTCGGAGGTGTCTAGGCGTCGGGGACACAGGCAGGCAGGGTGGAGGTGGCCGGGGCGCGTGGCCGCGAGCGCCAGGCGCGTGCCCGTCCTCCTGGCAGGGAGGAAGAAGATAGGGGAGGGGCCAGGTGGGCTGGGCCGCTGGAGTTGGGCCAGGTGGGCTACGAGGTGAGCGCCAGGTACTTCTCTCTCTATCTCTCTTCTATTTAGTTTTCTGTTTTCTATTTCTTCTGTAAATGTTGGGCTTTATTAAAAATATCTAGGCACTTCCAAAAATCATGAAACTAATCATGGCTACTGTTTAGAATATATCCAACATTAAACATTTTAGTTTGGGATTATTTGAGCATTTAAAATATTTTATAGTATTTAAATGCCCAAATGCAAATAAGTAATGATTTAATTCAAAAATCCAGAATGGCCTAAAAATATGTGCATCATTTTTGGCAGAGGTTTTCACCTTTACCAGAAATCATGAACATTTCCAGAGGGCATTTTGGGTTTATTGAAAAAAGATTTTATTTTGACCCTTGTTGAATTCATTAGCTGCTAGGGTTTATCAGCCCCCATTTCAAGTTTCATAAAATTTAAACATGATGCATGGATGCTAAAGCAAAAACAAGCAAGGCCTGAACTAGGGATGTGACAACTCACCCCCACTAAACAAGAATCTCGACCCGAGATTCAAGCGTAGGGTAAGACGAAGGGGGAATGCAAATTAACACAATCTTCACGATCCAGTGTGCACTTCATAAAAGCGTTGATTCCATCACCATCTTTGTCTTGTCGTCTTGCCCTGACAACTCCAGCCAACATGACAACAAGAGGAGAAGGAGACTCTAGAAGGATCAATCTTCTCGAAGATCGAACAACTTAGGATCAACTCACGGAATGAGACATAGCAACATCTCTCAAGCTGAGAGGCAAAACATGCATCAGGAGTGACAGAAGAAACAATTTGACGAGGGTTTCAAAGTAGCAAGGGAAATTGCCATGATTCCAAAACGGGGCACCTCACGGAAGGTGACTCGAAGAACTATTCCCTTAAGTGGCAGAAAGAATTACCTTTGATTTAGAGATCATTGAAACTCTTTATACCAACCTAAGGCAATTCTCGAGCGATCGTTTATAGGGGTTTAGTATAATAACATACCCAGATTAGAATGTATGATGTGGATTACCTTGTTGAAGACAACGCAAGGGATGATTTTGGTAACTTAGGGGAAGCTCAACAGTAGAGAGTGAGTCCACTGTTTGAGAAGTTATAGCATAACCGAGGAAGCTGAGAGCAACCCAGTTAGTGCCGATGATAACACCTAGCGCTTGCGCATGCTCTCAAGAACTTGAGCATTTCCATATTCATCAAGGTTTTACCAACATCCGTGTCAAGGATCCTGGCAACACAACATACTACCATGATGGATAGTGATGGACGATGCAGATGCATAGGAAGATAACAACTTCTCAGATTTCACCTTAGCGAGGCCAAGGAAACAAAATATGGATGATCGACCGGGAGACATTTAGCACTCCGCTTCTAATGTTCTCCTTGATGTGCTAGTGTAATCCATAAATAATTATGATTTGATATCTAGAACATCAAGTAAAAGGTCGGACTTCGGGAACTCAAAAATCCATAAGGAACAACTAGGGAGTAAATCCTATGAAATCCTTATGGGGAGGTGGCCAACTTCTTCAATCAAGATACTACAGTAATAGGTCTTCCGGCTGGGTGTGTTGGCCACGACATCCACTTTACCGGTTATCGAGGGACCAATATTATAGTTCTTGGGAAATGTTCCAACCATCATATCTGCCTGAGATTCAGATCTGGTTGGTGTCTGGATATTCCAGACTCATCGAGTCTAGAAAGAAAAATGAAAGTTTGCAACACAAATCTACGAGATGACGTTGCGAGATTCTCGCGGAATGGACTACAATAGCAAGCTCGAAAACATGAGCTGGTTCTGCTACAACATGTGGACACGTTGTCCGAGACAAGCATGACCACATGGTAGTCTTATAATAAAACACTACCGAGTTCTGGTTGGGAAACCATCATTGCGGATAACAAAGTCCTTGCAGAAGGCATGCTCTTAGGAAGGAACTTCTTCTCCTTGAACAAATCAATCAGTGGCTTGGTGTGCTAGGGATTCATATAGAATGAAGGTTGCAAGTCTCCAGACCATAGAATACTTCGCACGTATGCTTGATCGATTTGGGATGATTCCAGAGGAAGCAACAACAATCTTTCTCGGATCCACGGCGACAACTTACATCAAGTGCACGTGAATTAAAGAAAGTCACTTCTTTCATCCAGGCATATGCTTCATGCACGGAACATGAAGATAATGCTTATAGAAGTTTCCAATACTAGCTGGATGTTCAACACGAATCATGGAGAGGATAAGGATGTTGTCGATGGGCTCAACAACAATTCATCCAGGTTTCCATATGAATGGAATTCCACAATTATATGAACAAGGTGATAGCACTGGTCAGACCAAAAGATGTAATGGTGTATGCTCGAGGGTTTAACCATGAATGAGACAACATTACGAGCATCGTTGGTTCTGATTTGATTTGAGGATAGACCACACCCAAATCAAGGTTGGACAAGATGATAGGTCCATTAACTGATCACGAGGGCCAGTCGATGAAAATATCAACTTTCTTCAACACACACATACAAAGGATATCCCTTTGAAATGAACTAAGTCAGGTAAGCTTTTATCCTCCAACTCTCGAAGTTGTTGTTTAGCTTAACCAACTGGCTCAGGGTATCCAACACGGATTCTTCGAGAAAGGGTGGTTTCGAAAACCAACTTGGTCACGAGCTCAACATAGCGGTCAGGTGACAACCTGGTGATACTTCCGAGAAGATAATCGAAAAATCACGAACCACCGATATGTTACTAAGCTCAAGAACAATCTTGCTTTTCAGGGCAAGATGATATGATCAAATAAGCGAGGGATTGGCACAATCCTAACTCATTGATCGAGAAGTGCACCGGAGGTAAGGACTAGGTAGCACGATCAACCCTAGGGTGACGATTCAGTAATCAACACGCTAAGGATGAGATTGTTGTCCATTAACTACCAAGCAACACGGTTGCTAGGAGTATTGACTTCACACATCATAGTTCACTTTTCGGCATTCCGGTTGCAACAACAGGAAACCGAGGAATGAATAATGATGGCGAGAGTATCACTAAATCAAGAATTCATAGGATGGTGTGCAATTCCCATGATAATCTTAATATAAAGATGGTAACACTCCAGGGTGGAACAAAACAAAAACTGGATTAGTATTTTGATCTGCGGAGTACAACTGCTTTGACCCAATCCTAAATATGGATGAGGTACTGGAGTTTGTTTCTCCTAGTCATCCTGAATAGAATGGCTTGACGGACCACAAGAATAATAAGCATCGATAACACGAATGCATAATCATTCCTGACTATCAATTGATAGACAAGGGCCAGAAAACAACTAAAGAGGGACAACTCAAAGGAACATATGATTTTCTGAGTTGTGGATGCATAGATTAGTATGTCAAGCAAAGCTCAACATGTTTCTTCCGGATAACCTATGCAGAAAGGTTAAACTGGCAGAGTCACAATATAGAATGGAGAACCCATCGAGAGCACTCCTGTTGTGATCTTTTGATCCAACAAACTTCTGCCGTAAGTGGTTCATGGTATTTGGAAGAAGGATATACCATGGACCTCGAGGACTAATGCAAAGGTTACTAATAACCTAAGGAACTAGCAACACTATCAACATGAAGTAAGTAGGGTGAATCTTGGTTCGAAAACCCAGGAATAGAATACCTACTACTAAGTGGCATCACGAGATGCTTTCGAGAATAATGGCCAGAATCATCACACTAGGACACAAATCATGGCTAGATTACTAGATGATACTCTAGACATCTAGGGTCATAATAATAGCTCCAACATATACGTTGAGGCAATAGAGTACCTCAACTCACCGATTAGTGTGGTTAATCTGGCCCAAAGGACGTCGGAACGGGAGGAAGGGATTTGCAAATGCATCAGACTGTTTAGAAACCTGGGATGACTCGGACAGCATAACGGCTTTAAATGCTTAAAAAGATTGGAGACATGCTACAAAAATGGTGGCATCGCCACTCAGAAGCACAATATCAAGGTTTCGAGATCAACAATTAACATACGGAAGTAATAGGAACTTAACTGAGGCTTGAAATCAACAATCCTATAAGTCTACGGATCAGTAACACGTGATCCTGATAGAAAGAAGAGAAGGCCTAGTTCTTAACCCCGTAGAAAAGATAAGATGACTCAGATCAGAAGGGCATAAGGTAAAGGAGTAAAAAGAGCCTTATGTTCCATCCCACAATCAATTCCCTTATATAACTAAAGCATTTCTAGACTCAACTTCGACCAGTTTGGCTTGGTAAACCTACAGGCAGTTAAGCTCTGATACCAAAGCTGTCAGGACCCTGATCCTAAGTCACACCGATCTAGCATGTAACACATCATATCACTTTGCGGCCTCACGCACGGTATTCCCACGGGTGCCACCTTACCTGGCCCGGGACCGTTTGCGCCTTTTGGCTCACGTATATGATAGTGCCGCTAGCATCCATATGACAAAGAACCCGGGCTAACATGGCTAGTCGTGAACCCAAAGTGGCACTAACTTACAGGGATAGGCATATATGACCCAACAACGAACGTGTCGGTCATCAACGAGTGAATCCGGGATGTAGCAGCTGGGCTAGCAGGACTCCGGTAAACCGGGCTGTAACAGGCTAACAGGACTCCGGTAGACACCGCATGACATTTCCCCGAAGGGACAGACACAGGAACTATGACTGCAGATAACTCTTTTGAGGTGGCGCACACGAGTCCACATATTCACCATATCAATACACCACTATGGATCCGCTCCCGTCTCCCTACGAGAATGCCATCCATAGCACTCATGCTTATCTTGCGTATTTTAGAGTATCCACTTTCACTTGTCTATGAACTGTACAGGCAACCCAGAAGTCCTTTACCACAGACACAGATATTCGAATAGATCATATTAACCCTGCAGGGGTGTACTTCTTCACACACGCTCTCACCACTTACCGCCGTTTACACGACATGTACTCGACAACCTTCAAGCGGAAGCCCAGCGAGGGTGTCGGCCACGACCTGACTAACCACACAAGTCTCTCGTCCAGGTTTATCGCCAACTCGGGTTCCATCCGCAAGGAGATCCGGCCGGGGTGTCGCTCACGGCCCCAAACGATGTGTGCAGGGTTCCCAAGCCCACCATCCGGGTGCTACTTGGTACACCGGGCCACTGCGCCTAGTCTGTCCCAAGCCCACCTGTACCGGGTGCCACTTGGTAGACTACTAACACTACCTACAAACACCAGAAACTAGTTGCAACTCCTGGACAGAGATCAAGTTGATTAATAAATCGAGAGAGCTTGGAGCACCCGGAGCCCAATGTGTGGTAGTAACTGATCATGGATCACAAACACAGAACTCAGTTCCTGAGGACGGCTGCAATGAGACAACCCACCATGTACTCCTACATGGGCTCTCACCGCTACCTTTACCAAATCATGTTCACACACTTAGTTCACACACAGTAGGACATGTTCACACACCTCCGATTCATTCTAGATGAATCAGACCTGACTCAACTCTAAGCAGTAGCATACATGACAAACAAGCATGAATGAGTAGGCACATCAGGGCTCAAATAACTCCTACTCATGCTAGTGGGTCTCATCTATTTACTGTGGCAATGACAGGTCATGCAGAGGATAAAGGGGTTCAGCTACCGCAGCAAGTAACAGATGAATCGTTGTTGTCTTAATGTAGTAAAAGAAAGCAGGAGCGAGAGAGTGGGATTTTATCGGAATCAACAAGGGGGTTTTGCTTGCCTGGCACTTCTGAAGATAGTATAGTTCTTCATCGGTGTCATTGGTCACATCGTCAAAACACGTCTATCGAGAGGGGGCAATTACCGGCAACTGAGAAAGAAACACAATCAATGCAATGCGCAATATGATGCATGTTCATGACATGGCAACATGCTGGTGTTTTGAGCTAATGCAGCTAACAACAAAGTTAAATGAAGTTGGTTTGAGCCCTAAGTTCAAATCCAAACTCCATATGTGAAATTCAAATGCCATTTATATGGTTTGTGCTAAACAGCAGCTATAAGTTGTTCTAACATGCATGAAAATGGTACAGATGGATAGATTGGATTTTTCTGATCATTTTTCATATATAAATTATTTAATTTGGAGTTACTTTTGAATTTCTATGAATTTTAGAAGTTTTGGGCATTTTCTGGAATTTTCAGAAATAAATTAAATCCAGAAAAACCTATTACTGCGTCAGCATTGCGTCATGCTGACCTCAGCAGGTCAACTGACCCGGTCCAGGTCAAACCTGACGCGTGGGTCCTGCATGTCAGTGACTAACTAAACTAACCTAGTTTAATTAGCACTAACCTAGGTTAAGCTAATTTAGTTTAAATCTAAACTAGATTAGTTAGCCGGGCGGGGCCCGCATGTCATGGACCCAGGGGAGGTCAACGCCCTGGTCAACTGAGGCTAACTCGCCGGCGGCTCGATGCCGGCGACGATAGGTGCGGCGGAGGGGCTCAGGTTCGCGCTACAGGGCACCGTTTTGCTCGTGGTTTGCGGCTACAGCGAGCTGGGAGACTCGCGCATCTAGTGGTGGTGGCGGCAGCAGCTGGGATGGCCGGAGTTGACGGCGGCGAGCATTTCCGCGGCGGCCGGAGTTCGGGCAACGACGGATTCGGCGCCACGGTGCATGGGAGGAGGAGCTGGTGGGCGCTACGGGCTCCTGGGAGTGCACTGAGCACGCCTATGCGCTTGGTTGCAGCCGTAGGTGACAGAGGCCACGGCGGCGACATGAACGGCGGCGATGAGCTCTCGGCTCCGAAGGCTAGCACGACTAGTGAACGGGAACGAGCTCAAAGAGTAGGGGGGAAGACGACGGAGCTCACATCGGAGTCGGAGCAGCGCTCGGCAGGCACGGGGAGGCGTCGGAGACGGCGAATCGGCGACGACGATCTTCGGCGGCTGACAAGGAAGACGGTGGCGGTGGCGGCGCAGCAGAGCTTCTGGCGCCGCGTAGCTCAGTGAGGAGGAAGAGAGGGACAAGGCGGAGCTCGTGGCCGTGTTGGTGAGGCATGGGGCTGGCTGCGGCTGCGTCTATGGCGAACGGCGGCGGCGGTGGCATTCGGTGATGAGAGGGAGGGAGAGCATAGGAGGGGGAGGAGCACGGGGAGAGTGAGCGGGGCCTGAGGGGGGTGCGTGGCGTCGTTGGAGGTGTCTAGGCATCGGGGACGGCGGCAGGCAGGGTGGAGGTGGCCGGGGCGCGTGGCCGCGCGCGCCGGGCGCGTGCCCATCCTCCTGGCAGGGAGGAAGACGACAGGGGAGGGGCCAGGTGGGCTGGGCCGCTGGAGTTGGGCCAGGTGGGCTGCGAGGTGAGCGCCAGGTACTTCTCTCTCTATCTCTCTTCTATTTAGTTTTCTGTTTTCTATTTCTTCTGTAAATGTTGGGTTTATTAAAAATATCTAGGCACTTCCAAAAATCATGAAACTAATCATGGCTACTGTTTAGAATATATCCAACAGTAAACATTTTAGTTTGGGATTATTTGAGCATTTAAAATATTTTATAGTATTTAAATGCCCAAATGCAAATAAGTAATGATTTAATTCAAAAATCCAGAATGGCCTAAAAATATGTGCATCATTTTTGGTGGAGGTTTTCAGAGGGCATTTTGGGTTTATTGAAAAAAGATTTTATTTTGACCCTAGTTGAATTCATTAGCTGCTAGGGTTTATCAGCCCCCATTTCAAGTTTCATAAAATTTAAACATGATGCATGGATGCTAAAGCAAAAACAAGCAAGGCCTGAACTGGGGATGTGACAGGGCTACCGAGCGAGGCACTAAGACACAATGTTTGAGACAGAAACCAATTGACAGATTATGATCAGATCGAGTTGTCACCCTTCTTCTGTCATTGTTGGGGGGAGAGAAAGATGTATCGAGAGTGTGCGCGGTAGGCACAGAGGCACAACTAGTGAGTGTGTGTGTGTGTGTGTTTGAAAGAGGAGTATATAGATTATTATCAAGATCGATGTGCCACCCTACTCCTTCGGTGCCGGGTAGTGTGTGTGTGTGTGTATGTTTGAGAGAGAAGCCAGTCGATAGATTAGTATCAAGATCGAGGTTTCACCCTACTCCTTCGGTGTTGGGAAGTGTGGGTGTGGGGGGGGGGCAGTGACACTCACATATCTCTACTCTTATAAAATACAGAGTTGGTGATAATGGTGTTCCTGCCATCCTGCAATATAGGCCATCCGATTTATATCCGACGAATAGGAAAACTATGGCAATTTTGCAAAAAGATACCCACATCCCTCTCCGCATTTGCAAATAAGGCATTCCCTCGTTCATCCTTTTCTCCCACAAGATAAAAATCTCATACAAATGCATCTTGATGTTCCATGCAACGCATGGGCATCTTGCTAGTAGCGAGAAGGAGTTCGTGTGACACATATCTAGCTATATTAAGGGATAGGTAGATAGCATATGTGTGAGACATTAGTGGCTGTGGGTGGGTGGAATTAAAGGGGTGGGCGTGTTAGACATAGAGAGCGTGTGTGTTTTTGTGTGAGATACTTGTAGGATGGGGTAGAAAGACGAATTTAACCCTGACGGAGGGAGAGAAATACATGAAGTGCGTGTGTGTGATTCCGCTGCCCACAGGGAAATGAGATATGTATGTGTGTGAGAGAGATTGCACAATTCATTCACGTATCACTATCTAGCGATCGTGGACGTGCATCGCTTGAACATAAGTCAACATCTACTTCGTATCGTGGCCAAAGGTGCAATATCGATTCAACGCTATAAAGATTGGACACTCACATATCACATTTTTTTCTATTTGAATAAACCTTTTCAGTTGTGCATGCCAAAGTTACAGTGATGTTTCTTCAAACAACCAATGTAGCTATCATGTACCTGCACCATTGTTACTCTTGCATTCAAATTCATTAGTCTTGGATGATTTAAGTTTCTATTTTGAAGTAATATATGTAATATTCATATATGAATTCAACGGGTACGCAATTTTTGAATTGGAGGCTATGTAATCATATGAGGTAACACTTTTAAGTAGCTGAGTACAATATCCATTTCTTTTTGTGCGCCTCTACACTAACACGTCAATGCATTATGTTTAAAGTAAATATCCAATGGCACTAAATTATCTATTTACACGGGAAATACATAGGTTGAGCGTTTGATCCCTTTTTTGTGAACGCGCCACTACACCCGTATGATTGGCCGCGCCCGTGTGAACGTCCAAGTTATCGGCGCATCATCCCGAGTTATTGTCTTTTTTTCTGGTGTGAACTTCACACCAGTTATTAACTGCTGACGCGTGCCCCGTGTACATAGTCTAGCATGACCTTCCCGCTAGCACGGTCCAAAATTAGTTGAAACTGGATACGAACGATCCTGCGGGCGGCAAAATCTCCCACCTCCTTCTAAAATTTTGGCCACCTTAGTCTTTAGCATGTGAAATCCCCCTTTTTTCCTTGGTGCACGGAGACCAACAGTTACAATACCGCCCTCATCTACATGATAGGTCGGGGCTGCTTTGGTAACTTCCGGTTCCCCCTACTACACGACACCTCCATTTCCTCTCCCCCTCCCGCAAAAACGACTAACTCCATAGCACCAGAGCATCTTACATCACGCCGTCCGTACTTCATCGCCCTTTCTCCCCTCCCCTCTCGAAACTCTAGACTGCTCATCCACCGGCGTACCATAGCCCATTCACTACCAGCGCATCCACCTTGCCGGATCTTCTTCTAAGGCCGCATCTACCCCTCCCACCTCCACTAGAAACAAGTAGACTGCTCATCCACCACTGTACCACAGTCCATTCAGTGCCAGCCTTGTCCACGGTGCCGGATCTGCTTCGCCGGTACTCTCGTCAACTGCCGCGCATCTGCAGCGGCTCATTCGTACTCCCCACCGGATACGCTTCATCCACACCCCCGGAGCCGCCCCACCGACGCCCCCATCGATGGCCTCTAATCCTCTTCGCCGACACCTTCCTCAACCCTACTGGAGCCACTTCGCCGACACCTTCCTCAACCCTACCCGAGTAGCTTCGCCTATACCATTCTCAACCCTACCGGGGCCGCTTTGCCAACTCACAAGTCCACGGCCTCATATCCGCTTCCTCGCACCCTCATCCAACCTACTAGAGCAGCTTCCGACGCCCTGTCCACGGCCGCAGATCCGCATCGTCAACATCACCCTTAACCCAACCACCGGAGAAGCTTTTGACGCCCCGTCCACGGTCGCATATCTGCATCATCGACACCATCCTTAACCCAACCATCGGAGCAGCTTCTGACGCCCCGTCCACAGCCGCAGATCCGCGTCGTCGACACCATCCTTAACCCAACCACTGGAGCAGCTTCACCTACGCCCTCGTCCATGGCCTTAGATCCGCTTCACCCACACCGTAGTCCACCCTACCGGAGCCGCTCCACAAACACGCTACTTGGCGGTTCTAGATCTCCTTACCGGACCCCGACAACCAGCGCAGCATCATCACCCTTGACGTTTCTAACCTGATTCCCACCGTCTGGAGAGATGCCAAGCACCCGCCACGGCCTAGGTACTTGTCACCTTTAAACCCGTCCAGCATCACCTGCCCGATGTACTACAAATATACTAACCAGTCACTGTTACCTGTTATCCAGCTGGCAAAAACTACAAGGACGATGTTTCTTCTGGATCTAACAGCTTGGCCAACCAAGATCCTGGACTGAGGCATTGCTATGATCTTGTAAGCGCATCTCTCTCTCTCTTGTATTGTTCTATGCCTGCCAGCGTGCTTTGCTAGGATTTTCGACCAGTAATCCCTTTGTACAGACAATGATTTCTACTACTCGCTGCTAAATTAGATATGTAGATGTCATACATGATACTACCTCGTACCTCTGTTCCTAAATATAAGTCTTTCTAGAGATTCCACTATAGGCTACATACAGAGCAAAATGAGTGAATCTACACTCGAAAATGCATCTATATACATCTGTATGTGGTCCATACTGGAATCTCTACAAAGACATATATTTAGGAACAGGGGCAGTACATTACACAAAATCATAGGTGGAATGTAGGAATTCCAGCTACATTAGGCTCCCTTAGAGGGCCTGCTAGTCCAGCATACAGAGTGATGGCTAGTTTACGGTACGCACACAATTGTTAATTGGTGGTTTAAATATGTGCAACGGATATGCAATGTAGTATCATGTCGAGATGTCTGAAATTAGCCGTGTCAACTTGCAGATAGGGTTACACAATGAAAAGTACAAGATGTATGTGGCAATTTCATGGAACATCGCAAAAAAAGGAGAGGCAGCGGTGAGCCTATACAGTGTGCTATGGTACGTCACTCCTCCATTGCAATCATCGTGACATGTTATTTGCATGACAGTTCTATTATCCAAGTTTCTTAGGAACAGTTATTACGAGTTATCCTAAGAAAATAAGCATCTGTGAATATAAGCTCCATGTAATAAGCCAACCAGTTCTTTTCAGTGCGTTTTCAGCTTATCTTTGGTATGATCAATGGAAAGTCTAGATTGCATTATATTTTTTTCATTTTGCTGCCCATATGGAAATTAATTTGACTTGCAAGCATCACAAATTGAACCCAGTGTAGTAATTAATATGATAGGAAAACAGACCATCACTATTTGCTCAAAATGCAAATACAAAGATACCATCTACTTGGCACAATCTACTCTGGTCAATGTTTTCCATAGAGATCCCATTGCCTAATTTAAACGAAGAACGCATGGCCCACATTTAAATGAAGAACAATTATTTATTGAAATTCGATGGTCCAAGTGGCTGGTTATTATCATATAGCAGCACCACCTGAAAGAATCATATAGCAGCAGCAGAAGCTCATAGCAACTCATCATACAGCAGCAGCAATCTGCAATTCATCATATACCAGCAGCAGCTCATAGCAATTCATCATATAGCAGCAGCAGGAGCAGCTCATAACAATTCATCATATAGCGGCAGCGGGAGCAGCTCATAGCAATTCATCATATAGCAGCAGCAGGAGCAACTTATAGCAACTCATCATATAGCAGCAGTAGCAGCTCATAGCAACTCATCATACAGCAGCAGCTCATAGCAATTCATCATATAGCAGCAGTAGGAGCATCTCATAGCAATGCACCATATAGCAGTAGCAGAAGCAGCTCATAGCAATTCATCGTATAGTGGATCAGAATGAAAATTTGGCAAAAAATCAGAGGAGATCCTCACCTTATTGGATGAGCTCATCCTTCAACAGCACCTCAAGGCCATGGCCTGGGAGGAGGGGAGGGGGAATAAGGTGCCTTCTGCCGCAGTGTGGCGTCAGCCGTAGTTGTGCAGCACCCGCCTGAGTAGTGCGTTGGACGAACCACAATGGAGCAGCTGCTGGAGACCATGAGAATGAGGGGCGGCGCCAGAGGGAGGAGCAGCCAAAGAGATTTTCCCCTACCTACTGGCCATGTAGCCTAGCTGGACATAGCATCATCGAGGACCAGGCCAGATGGTACCAGTGGCAACGGCTCGCTGGAGGAACCCTAGTGTTGCAGGCAGGGGATCGAGGTAGAGGGAAAGGGGAGAGGAGATGCAAGCGGGCAGGCAATGAATGCTTGAGTGTTTGTTTTTACTTGAGGGTCAGGTGTGACACGGGCATCAGCAGTTGCATTTTGAGTGTAATATAGGCAGACAACAAAGTCATTTCACTATTCCCCTTCCCTTCAATTTTTAGTGAGGTTCTACCCGAAACACCCCCCTCCAAAGCGAAATTAGTTAAGCCCAAGCCCATAACTCAAAAATGACTTCTTTACATCTTTTATGGCTTATTTTGACAATATGCCCTAAAAAGGCGGAATCGAACTGGACCTTAACCTGCAATTCAATTGTGCGTGCAAATATGAATTACTCCTGCCTACTATCTGTACATTTCGGCATCATCATACATGGCATAACCTAATACATGTGCATTCCATTGTAGAATCTGGAATATGCAATATTTATGTTAGTTCATATGTTGCACATGATTTTTAAATGCCCCTTAAATCTGGTCAGTCAAGTGATGGTCTTTAAGCCTCCTTCTTTGCTTCTTTTCTTTATATGTAAGATTGGCTCACACATCTGTTTAATTGCTTGTTTGCATCAGCCAGCCATACTAGGACTGTTTGCTTTGATTACTTGTTGTTCTTGACCTAACACTCTAACAGAGCTTGTCAACGAGTTAAACACTAAGGGCTGCTGTAGTGGGGCCTTGTCTAACTCATAGGTGACATAAAGGTTTGGTTGTACACTACAGTAGGCTCTCCAAGAGTACCTAGAAATCCAGTTTGAAGGTATGCCTAGTTTTTACATAGTGCAGACATAGTAAATGCTCATTTCATTGTGTGCAAGTGCAAGAGATGCGGCATGTTTCATTATGTGGTGTTGTTTTGTTATAATCTCATCCTTTTGTGTTCACAGACTGGAAAGTATGCATATTTATCTTCCAAGGAGACGAGTAACTAGTTTGTGTCACCCTGCAGAGGGGGTGCAATGAAGATAAGATTGAGGATTTCCAAGTAAAAGACGTTAGGAAGGAGCCTTGCAAGAGAAGTAGGAGCAGCGCTGAGCCTCTTCAACCTGCTAAGGTAAGTCACTGTATGCAACTCAACAGTTCAATTCCTTGTTTGTTTCAGGCATAGTTATTTTGCTCTTTTCAATTTCTTTATTTGTCCTCAGTTAATGAGATGCCCAAATAATCATGCCTAATGTTTGGTACTTGTATAACTATTAGTTAACATAATTAAATGCCTTACCATTTAATTACTCTGCCGAAGTGTGCCTGAAGCTTTGAAGTCTATTAACCAACTATTATTGCATGAGGCTCACAATCTAGTTTATACTACACTAATGATTGCATAGTTTTGTCTGCTGTAGTATGTTTGTATGAAACCCTCTACTGTTCCTTATGCTCCCTAAGACTTTAATTGAGATACAGAATGGCTAACTGCTTGCTTACTTATACGCAACATGCTGTCTAAATTTGTAACTTGTCTGTGTTTTCGATTGGGCCCCAACATCATGCTCCTCTGGTGAACTAAGAGGGATTTCTGTATGCAGGCTGCACGGACTTTATTTTTTATAATTTTTAAAATATCACCTGCTTATGCTTCATGATGTGTAACATTTTTTTTGAAAGTGACGTGTAACATTATTGTTAGTCCTGTTTTGCCATGTAGTACAAAATAGTGTCTTACTCGCTTCACTGTTGTAACTATATTTTTGCCCTAGTCATGTGTACTTACAGAAACATTTCAGGATGAAGTGACATCAACACAAAGATCTGCGAGCAGTGCGGCATGGCCGTTACCGAATGATTATGGATTGGAATTGGAATGTGCTGATGTTCTCGAGCATCAACTAGAGGTGGCAAGACAACGTGTACATGATTGTCAACATTTAATCAACAAGTTTAGACTAGACATGTAGGTATTAGATGCAGGAGTCAAAAAAATGAAACAAGACACTGAGGTAACCATGAAGGAATTGGAGATTTTGTAGACTGATATTTGTGCTACCTAAATCCGGTGAATCGATTATAGTTCAAATGGAGTTAAGTTGATGCACGTCCATGATGTATGAGCTGTATTTGCCCAGTGTATGTAATTTGCTGTTTGTGTATGCTTTATTATCACCTGTGCCGAACCATAATGCCTAGTGGGTATAGTCGGCTGTAATTTCTTTATTGTATAGTGTAGGATTATTCTACCTTTCTATGCCTTGATCTCTTTGTTGTATAGTGTATGCTTTTTAGAGGTGATAGTATTGAGTAGGATAATTCTTTGAATATGCTATATCGTTCAACCGGAGGCCAACTCGCTCGACCATGGCCCTTCACGGGCCATACGATGCATGGGTCATGTACGGGCTGTCGGATCCATGGGCCTTCAATGGGTCGTCGAATCCATGGGCCTTCTACGTCTCGTAGGATCCATGGGCCTTCTACGTCTCCTAGGATCCATGGGCCTTGTAAGGTCCGACTCATTTATGGGTATTGTATGGGCCTTTAATGGGCTATAGACGGGCCTTTAATGGAAATTGTACATTTTATGGGCTGACCATAACGGGCCGTTAATAGGCCGTATTTGGTGATGCTATGAAAATGGCCCAACAGATTAACGGTCCAGAAACGGACCGACTGTAATGACGGGCTGAATTTGGCCCACAAGCAGAAAATGACAGTAACGAGCCGTAAGTAACCGAATGCTGCAAATGAGCCCAAGAATAAATGGGCCCTCAGAAGGCCGAAAGATAACTTGGGCTGGAAATGGCCCAATGGAATAATGGGCCGTTAATGGGTATAAAGTGATACATTGTTCATTACGGACCAGTTTCACCATGGGCCGTTAATCGGTGTAAAGTGATACACTGTTCATTACATGCCAGTTTCACCAGGGGCCATTAATGGGACAATAGTTACAAAGGGCCTCATATGGGCCGAAAGACATCATGGGCAAGAAGTGAAAACGGCTGGAATCATATTGGATGGCCCAGATGACGCTACTGGGCCTAATTCGGATAGGGCGTAACAGGCCTTGGGTTAGCGGGTTGTAAATGGGCTATATGCGAACAGGCCATTAACAGGCTTTCCATGGGCCGGCCCGCCACCTTTTGACCAAGTCCAATGGGCCGGCCTTTTCACATGAATGGGCCACTGTTGGGCCGTGCCACATGTCGATGTATCATAGGCGCCTTCTTTCTAATGAGTGGATGACATCTGTCCCAACGATGAGCCGACACGTGTTTCCTCCACTACTAGGAAAAGGGCTATAGATGGAAATGACACTAATGGCGCACCAGACTTGTGGTGCGCCATTAGTATATACTAATGGCGCACCACCTTCTGATGCGCCATTAGTGTTGAAACTACTAATGGCGCACCCTGCCGACGGCGCGCCATTAGTACCAATTTTTTTTTGAACTAGTGCGCCTGTCCAAACATACTAATGGCGCATCAACTGGTGGTGCGCCATTACTAGTTGTAACTAGTAATGGTGCACCAGCCAGAAGGTGCGCCACTAATGTTATTTTTTTATTATTGTTTTTATTCCTTTTTTTGCAAAAGTACTAATGGCGCACCACCAGGGGGTGCGCCATTACTAACCTGGATTACTAATGGCGCATTTGCTGCTGGTGCGCCATTTGTAAGTGGGCAGCAACAATATATTTTGGACAGCCTCTCCTCCCACACTCACTTTCTCCCCACTTCATTCTCTCCACCGCCTCCTCCTTGTCTCGGGTGCCTCCTCTTTTTCACCTCATTTCCACCATAGATTCATTCAAATTAAGTGGTTAAGTTACCTTGTTTTGCTAGGTAAGTAAGGGGGGAAGCTATATTTATGTTGTTCTCCCTACAACAATGTGCACATGCACTTTTTATGGCCTAGCTAGATCTATGTATGTTCCTGGTGTTGCATATGTTTGTGGTGTTGCATATGTGTTTGTGTTTGGAGGTGTACCGGTATTTGAAATGCGATAGTTGCCAATATTTTGCCGGAATGTTGATTCATTTCCGTTTTGGCGAGAATTTTGGCATTAAGCATTCTTTTTGGTCCTATTTTTAGGGAAAGTCATGCCAAATTTTTTCTTGGTTCTAAAATATCGTTTTGCTCTACCCCGCGGGCGACCATGGTCCGCACGATGACCGAAGGCATCGTGAATAGGTTTTTGAGGTCCGCGAAGGCCGAGATGCTTCAAAAGAACGAGACGGAGATAAGATGTCCGTGTCGAAGATGCAAGCTGAATAGCCTTATTGCGGACCCGGATTCCGGGCAGGTGCGGGACCACCTGCTCTTGCGTGGTTTCATGGATGGCTATAGGTGGCAAGGTGATGAAGATGACTACGAAGTCGTCCATGGGGCCGGGCAAGAAATGAGGAAGGGCAGCAAGACAACCACCGCTGCTCGGGGGGGCGAGAAGACGAAGAATCCCCAGGAGATGATCACGACGGTGATGCTGTACACAGTCATCATGTAGAAGATGCAGGACATGATGATCATGCCGGCGGAGCAGACGACACTGGACCATCGATGGGCTGGGTGCAGGACCCTCATATTCAAGAGCTGCTTCTCTAGCAGACGGATAACGCAAGATCTGCCGCCCGAGAGAAAGCCAAGATGGATCAACTTGAGTTAGACACGGTTACTCCATTGTATGAAGGATGCAGGCCCGAGGATACCCGCCTGAAAGTAACGCTCATGGCTCTGGAGATGAAGGTAAAACACAAAATGACCGACGCATGCTTCGACGAGAACATGTCATTCTGGCACGAACGTCTTCCCAAGGGGAACAAGTGCCCGACCAGTTTGGAGGAGGCGAAGAAAATCGTGTGTCCTCTGGATTTACCGCACGTGAGATACCATGTGTGCATGAACAATTGCATCATTTATCGGGACAAGCATGCGGAGTCTACCATATGTCTGGTGTGCGGTGTCACTCGATACAAGAAGAGGAAGAAAGCTCCTCGAAAAGTGGTGTGGTACTTTCCGATCACTCCTCGTCTGCAGCGGTATTTCACGGACCCTAAGGTAGCAAAGCTCCTGCGTTGGCACGCGGATAGGGAGGAGAAGAAGCGAGAAGATGACGCAAATGATCCGGAGATAGATAAAAAATACAAGATGCTGAGTCACCCTAAGGATGCGAGCCAGTGGCAAGCGTTGAACTTCGAATACCTAGAATTTGGGAACGATCCAAGGAACATCATGCTGCGCGCGAGCACCGATGGAGTCAATCCGTTTGGCAGCCAGAGAAGCACACATAGCACCTGGCCAGTGTTCGTGTGGATGTACAACCTTCCCCCCTGGTTGTGCATGAAGAGGAAGTACATTCACATGAGTATGCTAATTGAAGGGCCGAAACAACCAGGGAACGACATCAATCTGTATCTGGGGCTGCTGAAAGAGGAGATTGACACGCTGTGGAGAACGCCAGCCAATAAGTGGGACGCCGCAGAGAAAGAATATTTCCCTATGAGAGCCGCACTGCTCACGACGGTGCACGACTATCTTGGTTACGGATATCTTGCGGGGCAGGTAGTCCACGGATTTTCTGGATGCGTAAGGTGCATGGATGACACAACGTATTGCCAGCTAGATAGAGATCCCGGGTCTTCGAAAACCGTGTTCATGGGACATCGAAGGTGGCTACGCGACGATGACCCGTGGAGGAAACGCAAGGATCTGTTCGATGGTGAAACCGAACCCCGAAAACGCCCGTGTACGAGGAGCGGCGAGGAAATAGACAAGCTGTTGAAAAATTGGAAAGACTGCCCACTGCCGGGAAAGAAGCAAAACGCGCCAGAGCCGCTGCTGAAGGTATGGAAAACGAGGTCTGTTTTCTGGGACTTGCCGTACTGGAAGATCCACTGTGTGCCTCACAGCCTTGATGTCATGCATATCACGAAGAATGTGTGCGAGAGTCTGCTTGGTACCCTGCTCAACATGCCAGAGAGGACCAAAGATGGGCCGAAAGTAAGGGCAGACTTGAAATCAATGGGCATCAGGCAGGAGCTTCACGCTATATATGATGATGATGATGATGATGATGAGGCGAAGCAGGACACAGAAAGTCGTCGCAAAGGCAAAAAGGCCAAGAAGAACGGAAATGACTACCCTCCCGCGTGCTTCACTCTAAGTCAGGAGGAGATCGAGCAGTTTTTCACCTGCCTCCTAGGAGTAAAACTTCCTTACGGTTATGCGGGGAAGATAAGCAGATACCTAGACCCAGCGAAGAAGAAGTTCAGCGGGATGAAGTCTCACGACTGTCACGTGCTGATGACGCAGATACTTCCAGTTGCAATCCATGGGATCATGGACGCGCACGTCCGTGAAACGCTATTTGGCCTATACAACTTCTTCGACGTCATCTCTCGGAAGTCGATTGGCGTGAGGCAACTCAGAAGGCTACAGGAAGAGATCGTCGTGATACTATGCGAGCTTCAGATGTACTTCCCGCCCGCATTCTTCGACGTTATGGTGCATCTGCTGGTCCATATAGTGGAGGATATCATCCAACTCGGGCCGACGTTCCTGCACAACATGATGCCGTTTGAAAGGATGAATGGTGTCATCAAAGGATACGTTCGCAACATGTCACGTCCAGTGGGAAGCATAGCCAGGCGCTTTCTGACCGAAGAGTGCATCTCCTACTGCACGAATTATCTAGGCATCGAGAACCCCGTTGGTCTGCCCGTCAACAGGCACCTCGGCAGGCTCGCTGGATGGGGTCACCGTGAGGGTCGCCGCGAAATGCATGTCGACTTCGAGGGTCGACTCGCCGACTTTGAAAGAGCAAACCTAGTCGCGCTACAACACATAGACGTGGTCGATCCTTGGGTGGTAGAGCACAAAACCTTTATTAAGAAGACGTACAATGACCGAGGCCAACAGAGGACGGACGGAGATATACTCAAAGAGCACAACTCATGTTTCACGCGTTGGTTCAAGCAGAAGCTTCTGTCGTACCCTTTACATGAGGATTCTTCCGCGGAAGAACAACTCATATTCGCCTTGTCACAGGGCGCCGAGCACAACCTGATGACCTATGAGGCATACGATATCAACGGCTACACATTCTACACTGAGGCCAAGGACATGAAGAGCGATGGTTATCAGAACTCCGGGGTAATGATGGAATCCTACACCGGTAACGACAAGGACAGATACTCCGGAAGGATCGAGGAGATCTGGGAGCTGAGCTACGCTGGAGAGAAGGTCCCGATGTTCCGTGTCAGATGGGCCAAGAACGTCATAAAAGAAGACCGGTATTTCACCACCATGGTTATACCCGAAGCCAAATCCAAGACCGCGGGCGCAAACGTCACCGCGAAAAATGAGCCATGGGTACTGGCTTCCCAAGTGGACCAATGCTTCTTCATTACCGACCCGCCAAAGCCCAGTCGTGTTGTCGTGAGGAGAGGCAAAAGGAAGATCATCGGAATGGATGGAGTAGCCAATGAGCAAGACTTCGACAAGTACGGCGACCCGAGGATCGAACATGACGACGATGATGAAGTAGCAGCATACACCATAAGAAGAAGCAGGACCACCCTACCTAAAGGACGTCCGTTCCACAGAAGAACTCCACTTGCGAAAAACAAGGGCAAGAAGATTGTGAACAGATAGCTAGCTAAGATCGATTGTATTTAAATCGTAGACTTCATTTCTCGATTGTATTTCATGGGTAGTTTTTGAACTATCATGAATATTTTTAAATTTCATGGACACTCGATCTCGATCCCCCTCCAGATCCGGTCCCCCTCGCCGCCGAGCACCCCCCCAGTCCACCGGCCGCCGCAGCCGACCCCCCGCACCCTCGATTCCCCTACTCAACCGCCGCCGCCGACCCCCCGCACCCCGCGCACCGTCTTATAA